>NW_018020629.1:0-81978 GCF_002006095.1 Pseudomyrmex gracilis
ATACTTTGCGAAAACATCATACACAGTCGATCTCGGATACCCGAAAAACCGAATGATTTCTGTCGCCGAGCGCCCGGCGCGAATACTTTCGATAATCGNGGCTCTTNGGTTGTACTCCGCACTGGGTTTCAACATTGCGACTGTTTCGAAGTTATGGTAGTTTAGTACATGCGTCAAGCTATTTGAATGCCAATCGCGACATCTGCCAATGGTACTGAACGGAGGGAATATTAAATTGAAATTTGTCCGGACTTTGGCGACGCACCCTGTATATAACGCACATTGCTCCAACGTTTCTTCATTGTTCCGACTGTTCCCTAAACATGAATAAAACCCCGCTGCAGCTGCGCACGCGAGTAACATACACACAACAAAACCACAGAGCAATGAGAGAGTCTTGAAAGTTATCAATACAAGACATTCGTTCTCAGGGCCGCGCCTCGGTTTCAAATTTTGTCACCCCGGAAAAAGAGATCTGAAATCGCGCAACCGGAAGGATCCCGTCCGTGTTTCGCACCTCACACCTGGACGAGACAATTAATCCCGGTCAGTCTTCGTAACGCAATAGCGTTCCATAAGAAACACTCATCGCTCATCTGCAAACGAACATTTTACCACGTCGCCTGGCGTAGTTACGCTGTTGACACACAACCCCTGCGCCTGACAGGCGACAGCAAAACACGGCTTCGCGGTCCGGGTTGCGCAGGCGCGTACAACGGGTTTCGGTGCAGCAGGCGCGCGTCGCCGTGTTCGGCTCGAGCAACAGAGTGCCGTGTGTGTACACCCCCGCCCACGTATATTTATTGTGCGGCTAGCTACGAGAAGCTGGCCAGCCACGCTTCTCTCATCCCGATCTCACACCGAGTCTGGCCCGACAGCGGGGGCGGATAATGCATCTGTTATTCCGCGACAGGCAACTGCGGCTACGGCATCGAGCCACATAGAGAAAAGCTTTAAATGTGACACCGTGGACGAGCATGATTCTGGCTGGATCAGACCACTTCTTGGCGGGTAAGTCCACTATAAAGACTGGACCCCGAGGTCGACTCCGTCGACAATTCCCCAAAATCGAATCAGAAACGTAACGGATGTTATTCCCTTGCGAGAACACGTTGCGTTTTTTTCCACGTCCAAAGGAATTTTTACCGCGAGATATATTCGATTTTCTGAGATTGTGAGAAAAGATTCGCGATAGTCCACCCCCTCAGTGGAACCGACGGATCCGCTCTCTCTCTCTCTCTCTTTCTTTCTCTCTCGCTCTTCGGTTCAGGATGTACAAAAAAAGCGAACGTTCGATCGAGGAATTTAATGGGTGCTTGTTGTGCTCCAAATGGGACTCTCAGGCTTTGGGACACGAAGTCGAGAGAAAAAACGAGGAGACACCGTGCGCGACGGTCTCGAATAATCCAGAATCCTCACGATCCGCATTGCGCAAGCGAATTCCAAAAATTTTGAGGGAACGTTATTACGTTTCCCGAGAAACGCGATGTAATTGCACACCCACACACACATGTGACATACAAAGAGATTGTGCAAAAACGAAGTAGCGAAACTGGTTAGTCGTCAATCTTTTGCGCGTTAAACTATCAAAATTTGCGATTTAACATCTCGGAGACAAGAGAAAAAAAAAAGACAATATTTCGTTCACGATAGACGAGAGAGAGAGAGAGAGAGGTGTCGCACGTAGAAGGTGTGTGTAATGCTGCGCAATACCACGCCGCAATTCAGTTTGTGTCACAACTGGAGCGATAATAAATTATTCCAGGTCATTACGGCGTAATATGTCGATGCCGCGTTAACGCGCTCGATATACGACAACACGCGCCGGGTTGTATACCGGGGAAAAAAAAAAAAAAAAAAAAAAAAAAAAGAAGCCGTCGTCGACCGAAAATTTCAAGGGAAACGAAAACACGGTGGTAATTTTGTTTTCTCTCCTTCGAGGGCAATTTTTTGTTTTCTGAGAACTGAGAAATTAGAACTGGACGCGCACATTTGTTCCGCGCGTTTCTCATTTTGTTTGTTTCGCGTAAAAATTTATGTTTGTCTGTTTTTTCTGCAATATTTTATTTACATTTTATTTGTTATATTTATTTATATTTTATTTATTTATATTTCTAATTTTTTTTCTAGTTCCACACCGAATGAAATAATTATTTGATATATAGTTTTGTGATAAAAAAAAAAAAAAAAAAAACGATAAGCGCAACTTCCTTCGATAACTTTACTTTAAAAGGATCATTAAACGAACGCAAGTTGAGACGATAAAACTGCTTATCGAGCTTCACCTCGATACATATCTCGGGCGATAGCATATATATCTCGCGCGCATAAATTAATTTATTTTCTCTACCAGCGAAATATCTTTTCGATAAAACGGAAAGTACACACAAACGCGGGAGAGAGCGCATCTTTTTTATCGAGTTGTCGCGGAAAAAAAAAGGAAAAAATCGATGACGTTACAAGGACAAGGTGGATCAATATAAACTTGATTGCGTTAATGGTGTAACGGAAGTTTTTTGTTTTTATTTTATTTTATTAGCGCGTGACGTGTTTCAATATCGAGAAATATCGCTGTAATAATTTTGTGTGTTTTTTAAATGACGAACAAAGAAGTAGGATACGAGATTGTATATAAACAAATTGCGACACGCTCGTGGTCAACCGGGAAACGCGGAGCACGCGCGCTGATTGCGAGCGCGTAGGTACGTCGCTTCAAAAAAAATTTGTAAACGAAACATTTGGGATGTTCCAGTACCAGTGGAAGCAACTGCTGTTCTTGGTGCTGTTGCCGGTTTCGTAGTACTGCTACTGGCTCTCTTTCTCTATTTGTCCCGGAAGTGGTGCTTCACGTCGCCCTCGTCCACCGCGCTCTTCGGCGGAGTCTGTGTGCCCCTCTGTGAGTCCACCAACAGCTCCACATCTCAAATCTCGAAAAACATAGGTAACACAAAACAGATTATCAATTTTATACCGATCTCAGACAGCGTCTTCCTAGATCTTCGTTGGACTTTGCACTCACTCCATCCTCTTTTGCAAATTGCACCACAGGAAATAACCGCACAAATTTCTGAATTGAAAAAAAAAACAAAAAACAAAAAGAAGATCGACCCTCTAATCAATCTTTATTTCTAGTAGCGATTAACATAT
The DNA here is from genome assembly GCF_002006095.1 of Pseudomyrmex gracilis. Lineage (NCBI taxonomy): Eukaryota > Metazoa > Arthropoda > Insecta > Hymenoptera > Formicidae > Pseudomyrmex > Pseudomyrmex gracilis. The sequence goes on from NW_018020629.1 coordinate 3,148, forward strand.
ATTCTTGATTCGTGGCATGTTTGGTGTTTGCTTTCACGAGAAAGCGTGAATATTTCAGCATATTGATCGAGCATTCGTTTGTTCCTCCTTTGTAGGGAAGGCGTTCTCCTATTCGGATCCAGAGACAAGTTCCGATTCGGAGGAGGACGCGCTCCGACGTTTGAATTCGCGCTCTCATCCACCGCAAGATACGTTAACTATCCAAGCGGAAGACAGATCGACCACTATCGTGGGTCAGTGTTGAACAAAAAAATGTGTTTAATAATTATCGAAATTAAACGTTTGTTTTAAAAAAAAAAACAAATTTAAATGTGAGCTAATAAATACGTGATAATAAATTTCGTGCAAAGTGAAACTTTATTTAGATTGTTGTTAATATAATTTGTGTTCTCTGCGTAGATGCTGGGACTACTTCGAGTAGCTGCACGGAAGAACATTCTCCGGCAGATCAACAGCAGGTAATGAATCTCGTTAATTTGCGCAAACAACACTCCGACGAGTTTCTTTCGCAGGAAACTCTCGAAAGAAGATTGGAATTTAGGTGTTTAAATTAGATATCAGATATATTGCGCTCTTTTCGCAGTGCGTAGTGGAAGTTGGAGCTTCTGCTATAATACTCGACAACAGACAGCAGGAAATAGAAGTCGAGCACAATGAATCCACGACCAATGATGCCATCACGTCGATGGGTACAGTGGCTACCGAGGAAGTTGGCAGCCTCGAAGTCGCTTTCTTATACGACGCCCCAATGCGCGAGATGACAGTTCGTATACAAAATTATTTTGCGATATAATTTCGATTTTTTGTGTATTGCTTGTGATAACCTGTATAAATCTTTTTTCATACAAGTTTATTGAACATTATTATTTTCTTTTTTTTTTTAGGTCCACGTGCTACAAGGACGAAATTATCCTCCTGGCATCAGCGGCAGTCAGGTACGGTTAGTTCTTCTACCCTCGAAGAAGCAAAGACGCAAGACTCGAGTGCGACAAGGAACGTCTCCGCAATATATGGAGAGTTTTTTGCTTCCACGTGTCAATCCGGAGGACGTGAACGCGATGGGCGTGCGGCTTCGGGTGTATCTCTGGGGCGGCCGAATGATGCGCCGGGAGAGATTGTTGGGAGAGGCTAGGGTGTCGTTCGATCAGATCAATCTTCAACTGGAAACGACTCTCTGGCTGACTCTTCAACCGCCACTTTCTTCTTCGGTACGTTGTTCTTCTAAATAATAAATTTCATTTAAACTTTTCTTCGCGTTTAATCATTATCTTTTCTATCGCGTATTAAAACGTCATGTCACAAAACACTTCCAGGCGCAAGATTGGGGGACCACCAGCAGTTTGACTCGTAGCGATTCCACGGGATCCCAACAGTCGGTCCAGTCGTATGCCTCTACAGCGATACCACCGTACGGCAGCAGTATGAAGGGCGGTAGTGTCGCTGAGATTCTAATCGGTCTGGCATACAACGGCACTACGGGTCGTTTGTCAGTGGAAATAATCAAGGGTTCTCATTTTCGCGGCGGAGGCGGAAACGACACGAAGCCACCCGACACCTATGTGAAGCTGGTCCTCGTCGACAGCAACAACCACGAGATGGGCCGATCGAAGACCGGTCTAAAACGCGCCCAGCCGAATCCTCTGTACAAGGAAACTTTTATATTTCAGGTAATTCGAACGAGATTTTGGCTTTCGTTTCGCTCGAGATAAAAAAACGATCAATTTCGACGAACAATTCGCACAATTTAATTAAATTTCAATTTCTATAATAACATTTTGATTCCTATATTATACGCGAAATTCTTTCGCGAATGCAGATCGCGTTGTTCCAATTGGGTGACGTGACGCTCTTCCTATCTGTGTACAATCGTCGACGCGGCGGAATGGGCAGGAAGGGACGGGAGATGATCGGCTGGCTCTCTCTGGGTCTGAACAGCTCGGGATCCGAGGAGCTCCAACATTGGAACGACATGCGAACGGCGAGACAGCCGACTCAGATACAACGCTGGCACTCTTTGCTTCGTCCCTGAGTCTCGAGTACTCCACTGGAGTGTCTACCATGGATTTACTCTCGATGCGACTATTCGAGTGTAAAGCGATTTGAAGCCGGTGCTCACCGAAGAGTACGGGAGGTTGACGTGCTTTTGTAAGGAGGAACAACTGCGGCGGAATTATTATCCCGAGGTGGATCCGACCTCTTTCTCCTTATCTCACGGAGACACACGCACGTACCGTGTACTGCCCGGTTTAACAACGGAAGTCAATATTCCAGTCGGTCTGTCAATCGCAAGTCCGAACCCGAACAACACAAGTGTCCAAATGACATTGTAAAGATCTTCTGTAAAGGTTCTTGCTGGTCTGAGTATAAAGATCACGCCACAATTGGCGACACAAAGAAAGACAGCAAAGTCAAAAGCAAACACATTGGACGTCTTTGTCGGACAAAAAGAACTTTAAATGGCATTCCAAAAAAAAAAAAAAAAAAAAAAACATGTTTCTAACTGTCAAATCAAGCTTCTTTAGAAGTACTTTGGGCTTTTGTTTTGTTCGGGATGTTGTTTGGAATATACTGTAAAATTCTGAGTTACAAACTCTCGTCTAAATGTACCAAGTACATTCCCTTTTTGATACGCTGATGGGGGAGCAGTATGGGTTAGTCTTCGATGTCGAGAGGGTCAACAACGATCACGTGGTGTTACCGACGTTCCGCGGCATCATTGTGCCTATCCTTCACGGTCACGTGGTATCGATGCTCTTCGACTCGACATGTGCCTGAGCCAATCTGAACCGTATTTATTTTTTACTTTGTGCCTTTCACCCTTTTTAGGCCGCGCGCCACGTTAAAATGGAAAAAAAAAATTGTTGTGGGAAATGCAAGCGAATTTCAAGCGACCGAGCGGCGTTATTTCGAGAGAGCAGATCTCTTTAACTTTATAATATTATAAGATCACAGGGTGGCCACGTGAATAGAAAATAGAAAGTCCAGATATCTCTGCAACACTTTCAACTGTTTCAGAATCGAAACATTGCTTATAAAAAAAATTCTTAATTATAATTTTTTAAATTTTAAATTTAATTATAATTTTTTTATACAATTGTTAAAACATTCTCAAAAAAGAACAAGGAGTTTTTATTATTTTCGGATATGATTCTTAAAAATATTTGCGATTTTTTTTATTATTGTTAAAATATATTGAGATATGTATAAAGAGAAGAGAGAGATCGTTTTTTTTTAATTCGAAACTATGTATCTTTAAGGATATCTTAACAAATTTCCAAAAAACATTTGATATTTTTCCCAAGAAACAAGAGAATCTTGGATTCCGAAAATTTGTGATTTCAATGAATTTGTGAGAGCGATTTTGTGTCCACCCTGCACAAGATAACATCGACACAGTGAGTTATTATCATATGCGGTCGTGCTCGTTTTTTCTATATATACAACAAAGATGCAAAATTATTCAAGATATTCTTTTCTTTCCTCTGAACGTGTAAACTTTTAAACAATATTTCTCTCAGAGTTCGGTATTTGCATTTTTAGATAAATGTCAGCCGATTAAAAGCTGCTAATATCGCTACTACGTGTAAGCTTTCTAATTGTAAAAAAAAAAAAAAAAAAAAAGTATCAGCGAGAGAAAAGTCGAAATTTTTCGTCGGAGAACACACATTTTTCGATTTATAATTTTTTCGCGACACTCGCTGAATTCTTTGTTGATTCATTGTGCCGTCGTGCGTCGCGTTATAATTAATAATCACGTAAACACACACACGCACACAAACACGTGTGTGTATCTCAGCAGCACCGCGTTGTTTTTGGAAAAATTGTTGCCATCACACAACACTGTGTCAATGTGTCGGTATTAAACTCATCTTTTATGGCATGTTACTGTATATATATGTATACACATTCGATCTGCTTGTTCATGCAAAATCGATATGGCGAATATTTGAGCCCGTGTTCATATCAAGTGTATTTAACGTATATTCAAGAAGTTTCTTATATCTGATGGTGTTGTTCTTGTGTGTCTAAGAAAAAAAAAAAGATCAAAATTAGGAGAGACGGTCAGGATAAAAAAAAAGAATTTTAGAACACGGGCAGTCGTTGTCCCTGAAAATGGTTCGAGAATGGATTGATACACACGCGCGCGCACGGGTGTGAACGACTTAATATTAGCGCCGTGGGAGCGCGACGAACGGTTTGTAGCACGATTGTTTTTTTTTTTTTTTTTTTAAACAAGCAAGAGTTCGGCTCGAAGTGGAAATACGGACGAGCGGACATCCACAATTCAAATGACACGCACAATGACTCGCAAAGCGCACTCGCGTAAACGCAGATGTGATTGTAGAGTCGAGATATATAACTAAAATAAAACGGAAATAGAAACATACACACAATCACGATATTACGATTTAAGGTGTTTAAAAGTGAGAGAGTAATTTACGCATTAATATTATAGAATTTTCGAGCAAAGAGGGGGGAGGGGAAATTTTCCCGCGCTATAGTTACTATTTTAGGTGAAACACACATGCTATAAAGTAGAGCATAAACAACAACTCGAAGGCGGCCACGGGATTTATCACGTCCACGTTTTAAATCGCGAGAAAAAAATAAAACAATTTATTTGATATAAGGATATATACGGGGGGATGTATGTTATGTGTGTGTGTGTGGGTGTGTGTGGGTGTGTGTGCGTGTTACGCAAACGTACAAATTTTATCTATGAACTCTCTGCGATTGCGAATTCTTCGATTACTCGCTGGGGGGGGGGGGTCGGCGGCGCCCCCCGTTGAATCGCGAAACGTCGGAAAAAGTAAGAAATTGCTTCAATTGTTTTCCATGCGACTCCGTCGGAATAAAAATATCTCTCGAGTGTGTCGGCATGTTTGTTCGGCGTATTCAAACAGCATATAGATTGATCAAATATATACCGGAAATTTTTTTCTTTTCTCAATATATTCACATACACATGCGCGGAAAGTTAAAACTTTCTGAATAAATATTTGTAATAAATCGGAATCCATGTTGTACGCAAGGCCTAGTTTCGCTGGAATTGTATAGAGCGAACGCTTAAGATTAATATTAATGCCGAATAATCAAAAAAGTTTGCGGTATATTTTATTATCAATCAGTGATATAAATTAGAGATATGTACAAATTGTGCGAGACACGTCGAGAGCAAAACACGTGAAAAAAGATTCGCACGTAAATCGCAAGACAAACAAAACAAACTTCTCACAATTTGTTACTTCCGACGTTTGCGTTTCGAATTTGCTCGATACAACAACCGCAGCGAGGAAAGGAGTATCTCTCAATCTCCGAAGTCTAGCTAAATATATTCAGATAAATTATATTCAAATAATTCAGACACGCTGTAATATAAATTTTCTCTGTGAAGAGAAAATTATTCTTAATTTGCGAAATGCTTTTAAACACATATAAAAATAGTTTTTTTTTTTTTTTTTTTTCAACATGTATAAATGTTATAGAGAGATACATATTGGTTCTCAATTTTTAATTATCATCAATGATCTCAACGTTGTACGTGCGATTTCAATGTCTTGTATTTATAAGAAAGTGTTTCTGTTAGAGATACGACAATTAATTGCACAGGTGTCAAAGAGTTAAGAGTTTGCTCCGCTGATGCGCATTGAACTCACGAGCAATCAAACGTCAATCTGATTCAATCCAAAAATTTTTCGATCGGCCTTCGTTTCTTGTATCGGCACGAGATTTTCTTTTTTTTTTTTTTATTAATTATCTGGAATAAAACACACACGAGACGAGACAGTGAGTTCACGGTGATTAAAACATCGTTATTATTATAAAAATAAAAGTGTATACAAAAGTGATAAAAAAAATACAGACGGTGGGAGGTAGACCAAAAAACACCGTTAGGGGACCCCCAGATTAGCGGGCAAAGCCAGCGACTGATTAACGGACAAACAGATGCTGTGAATCATTCAACGCTTGACTTTTTCAAGCCTCTCCATAGCGATATATAAACACAATTTTCATATATAATAGTTATTAATCCATGCTCGAACTATTCTCTCTCTCTCTCTCTCTCTCTCTCTCTTTCTCTCATTCACATATTTAGGAATAAAAGCGATCGTGAGGACTCAGAAATCGGTTTTTATTTTTATTTTTGTTTTTTTTTTTTTTTAGAAGGCACGGAGAACAAAAATTTCTTATCGCACAGCGTGAATGTTTTATACGTGCATATTTAGTATATATACAGTGAGGAGAAGCTATTATTGTATATACATATGCAAGGATTAAAAGACTACACGTAGAACACACAACTTGAGTATACAATGTCCTGGATTTGGAGAATTTATCTTTTATTTATCGATTCTTTGCTCGCTCTTTTTCTCTCTCTCTCTCTCTCCATCTCTATCTCAATCTCAATTTAGACCCGTAATGTTCGTAGAATAAGTCGTTTCTTTTCGATTTTAACGCGGACATTGTATATAGAGCGGTTCACAAAAAAAAAAGAGGAAGATTACACATTGCGAACGCGCTTCTGAGTCCTAGCGATGTTACACACGTACACACACACGCGCGCGCGCACACACACACACACACATACACTTGCATATGATATATAGTCTGTTTATAAACGGCACGATTCTGAAGAGAAGGGAAAACAATATTATGTAAATATCGATATCAATTAAAGTAATAACATATAGCGTAGAAAAAAAAAATCTACCGATTCGAGACCGTCGGAGAGGGATATATTTGTTTTTTTTTGTAATAACACAGACGTTAAAATTTAGGAAGAAAAACAATTTTGCAGGACGGAGCCAGCATGAGGTAACGTGTATATGTTACATTAGCAGATAGTTTTTTCAGAGTAAATTTTAGGCCTTTTGCGCTCTTCGAAGTTGACGTAAAAATCGTAAGATCGCGATGAAAAAAAAATTAAATCTCACACCGCGAACGATCAATTTGAATTGATCACGCGTTTGATTCGCGTACGATAGAGAAATTTTTAGTTTTCGAAATCATCGATCACAACTTGATTCACTTTGCCGAGCTTTTGTCACCGAATCGTCGTTCAGATTCTTTTTTTTATTGCGCTTTATTGATCTGACGGATCAATGGAGACAACTTGAAAATTTAATGCGCGAAACCGAGAACTTTGCCACAATGCGACCTTTATATACATATTTCTAAATTACATACATCACAGATAATTAACACACAATAATTTACATACTTTATTTATGTACTTCTTCCGATGTTTCTTTGCATCATTGTCATTGTTTTTACATATCGTCTTCTTCCCCTCAAAGCGAAAGAAGATGAGACGACACAAAAAAAAGACACCAACCAGGTCGCGAAGATTATAAACAGACTAACGTTTTGGATTTTGATCTATATTTTATCTACAGCACCCGTTTCTCTCGATAAGCATTAATTCAAGTTTGAATGTCTACTGCACAAATTAATTACCTTAAATCAATGTTACTACGTACTTATAAATTAACAATAATTATATTCATCGCGTTTTATAAAAAAAAAAATGTATTCTAATATATACTTAAACTTAAATAAATTTATCAATAGTTATTATCGCAACGCTCTCTTGGACGTCCTAGATGGATTTTGGATTTTTTCTTTTTATACAAAAATTTTTCCGATCAGATTTGATTTTCAATCCAATCCGTATTTTTCCAACAGTTCTTTCTTTTTCCTAGCCAGCAGGGCTTCCTGAATGTCTTGTTGCGAAGGAATCGGTTTTTGCGCGGTTATCTCGAAGTCGACTTCGGGTTCCTTCTCGTGCGACACCCAATCGCGAACACATATTTCCCTAGCTTCTTGTTCCGCCTTTTGTTCCAACGGTATAAGAATGCCGTCGTCATCGTCCATGTAACCGTAATAATCCGCGTCTATGTCCTTCATCAATTCCGCCCGAGTTTTTCGGGGAGGCGGTGGCGGTTCTTGCTCGAACAATTCCCGCACACCCGGCAATTCCTTGGCGGCGCCGAAATATTTGTAACCACGATTTCCGGGAACCTGTTTCAATATATAAATGGAACTTTAATCCTCTCTTTCTTCTAATATTAACCTGAAACACGTGTAACACCTATCTATGTATATCTCTCTGAGAAACGTAGCGCGAAGCTAAACTGTCTAAGAAGTTTGCGTTTACCTCACGTCCCTCGTGATCCAGCATGCGCGGTCCAACTCTGGAGTAATCGGGCCCGCCGAGTTCTTTTATCTGCGCCTCCCAGTGCCGTTTCTCTCTTAGCAATTTGTTGATCTCGTCGTTTAAATCGCGAATTCGAAACTCTCCGAGTCCGGCATTCTGAATTTGTGCGACTTTCTTTGCGATCTCTCTGATTATCTGCATTCTCCATTTTTCCGCCTTACGTAAATCTCTACATTCCGACGCGAGATACGGTCTCCTTTCCTGTTCCTTCCTAGCTCCCTCGTTATTCTGCGCCGCTCTCCAACGAGCAAGTGTCGTCCTAAGAATCATATCAAATATTTCACATGTAACTACTGGTAATGAAAAAAAAAAAAAAAAAATACAAAATATTCTAATTAAATCTGAACTGTCATTTTCACTTTTTTAATAAGGTGTAAACCAAAAAACTACTTACATAGCTTTCTCCGCGTTTCGAGCCTGAAAAAAGAAAAATTTATTTAGCAACGTGATAAAAACAATTCTCTCTTTACATATACAATTTATAAACAAAGTACAGAAAAATTAAACGATATGTAAAAAATTTAAAAAATATTACAGACACATTTTCTAACCTCAAAAGGTGGAAGTAACAATAATTATTTTATTGCTCTTCGAGCATATACGTAACGATTTGAATTATACTTTTTACATCTTGCAAATCAATCCAGATGTAACATTTGCTCTTAATATTACACGCGTACTTACCATTTTTTAATCTGTATTTTTATCTCCTATAAACGCGTGCTGCACACACACCAGAAAGAAACCGCGCACCGTTCAGCAAAGACTCGCACCATCCCGTTCTGTAAACATTAGCCGATGAGCGAACTGTTTTTATCATCCGGTGACGGAATTTCCATCGGACAATAAGAGCGGTCTCTTTACAAAGTTTAAGACAAAAAAAAGTGGTTCACCTCCTTGCTCAATCTTTTTTTAGTCGACAAATTTACTCTCTTCGGTAAGAAGACTTGTGATTTGATTTGTTTCCAATTTTGCGCGCGTAAATCTCCTGCGTGGACGGAGGTTTCTTCGGTTAGGAAAATTAATCGCAACACACGTTGTACTGTCATCGCGTCAAAATCATCAAGATGTTGTTTAAAAAACCTGCTAAACGTAGTGCGAAAAGCGAAGCGTTGAAACGTTAAGGCGTCTGTGAAAATTCTTTTCGGGCGGGAAAGGAAAGGAATGTTGCGCGCTTTTCTTTGATCTCTTTGAGATCAAAGCCGGTGTGTGCGGAAAAATTGATCCGAGTTTTCGGAGTTGAACAGGTAAAATAAAAAAAAAGGTAGAAGTGAGATAGGTTGAAGAGAGACAGAGAGACGGGAGCGTTTGCTTCTCTCAGCTGACCTTTTTAAGCCCCGTTGAGGGGGAGATTCGATCTACTCGGCGGCGGCGGCGGCGGCGGTCCCCGTCTCTCTGTCGTATACTATATATGTAGTACCCTCTTCTGCGGTCCTCGCGCCGCATCATGTAATGATCCGCAGTGACGCTCAACCTCTCTCGGGGGGCCTCGCTTCGCCCGTTTATTGGCTCTCAACTCTCGCGCGCTGCGTCATGTTTTTATAGAAGACAATGGCCCCACGTGAGAGAGACAGAGAGAAAGAAAGAGAGAGAGCGAGAGAAAGAGAGTACAAAAGCATGGACCTAATGGACGGCGCGTGAAGTACAGTTTTGGGAAAGGGGGGTGTAAGCTAAGAGGCAGGAGGTAAGAAGGCTATTGTCACTTTTGCGGACATCAATATGGCTGCAAGTATACGGGATATTAGCCAGTTGTCATTATCACGGCAATAACCTCGTGGCTTGTGATATCACGTAGTTTTATTCAAGTGATCTTTTTTATAAAAAAAATGCCAGATTGCATTGTAACTGGTTGTAACAACCGATCAACACAAGTGCGCAAAACAAAAAAANAGCTGGATTTAGAAAAAACCGTTCACATCACATTCCACAAGTAAGCAATTTTTATGATTTTAATTAAACTNATAGAACACTATAATTACACAGATTCTATCACTTGTATTAAATTAAAAATAAATAAATAAATAAATAAAACATTATTACTTAGATTATATGTGTGCAAGTGCTATGTATGTCACTAGTCAAATTGACATAGCTATTTTACATATAATTTCTTTGACAATTGTATGTAAAATTTTCAGATTACCAAACAATGAAGAAAAAAGAAAAGTATGGATAGACAATTTGCAATTGAATCAATGCAAGCTTTACAAAGGATGCCGTGTATGCTCGCAACATTTTGGAGAAGAGATGTTTGATAGAACATCTGCATGTGGTCGTGTTCGGTTGAAACCAGATGCAATTCCATACTCAGTAATTTTTTTGAATGTTTGAATTTATTTTATATCTTTTTGAAAATATTTTTAGAAATAATAAATATATAATATTTGTTTCTAGAGCGAGGAAACTGTTTCAACTAGGACGAAAGATACTCGTNTAAATGTAACTGACGAAATTCTTCCAGTTACAAGAAAAAGAACTGTAGAGAATAGTATAGATGTGACGGACACAAGTGAACCAAAACGTCGGATTATCTCTAATTCTTCACTTACGATCAAGCAAGGTAAGACATCTAAATAAAATAATTTTATAAAATGTCCTAAAAGATATTACTGAACAAAATTATTAATAATTAATAAATAATTACATAATATATAATATATACAAATATATAACAATAATTAACAAGTAATATAATAACAATAACAATATAATAACAATAACAAATAATTAATAATTANTACGTTTTTTTAGAATCTGAAGAAATCATAGTCGAACGACCTTCCACACCTAAACAGTATATTGATTGTGCAACATCTGTATCTCCGACACTTGGCGAAAATTCACCAAGAAAGATTTTTCTGCGTACAGTTATAGAAAATCAAAAACAAGAATACAGGAAGAAAATTTACACACTGCAGCAAGCAAACCGACGAAAGGACCAGCATATCAATCAAATGCAGGAAATCATTTCAGGATTAAAAAAGAAGAATTTCATGCCAAGTGAGCAATTACAAGTGTTAGATGATTTGGGAAAATGCAACGCTGATTTATTAAAACGACAATATTTCAAAACCCAAAAAAAATCACTGCCTAGGCAATATAGTCCTGAATTAAGACGCTTTGCCATAACGTTAAACTTATTTTTAACTTTTAGTTTCATTAGTTGAATACAACGTACGTGTCATGTATAATCATAAAGCTAATTATAATTAGCATAATAACTTTTATTTATTTTTGTAAACTTGTATTTGTGACACACTTGTGATAAATAAAATATTGATATAATTTATATATATATATGTTGTTCTTTTGCTTGTCTCTGTTCTATTTCTAGTCTTTATAAACTGTTAAAGTTAGTATTTACAAAAATATATAAAGTAAAATATATAAATAGAAAATAATTTCTCTAAAAATCATAGCTTTGTTTTTTAATTTTTTTTGTTAATAATTTTAATTTCAAAATTAAACTTGACGCGAAGTTCTACCGTGCCTTTTGATTGTGTCTAATTTGACGTCTTTCTGCGGCCATATTGATGTGTGCCCGTGGTATCAGACACTACCTCCCTCCTTCCTCTTAGCTTACCACCCCGCAGCAAAACGCGCCGTCCATTAGGTCCATGTACAAAAGAAGACAAATAGATCAAATGAAATGAAAGAAGTATCTGCGAAGCGGCAAGTTTTTGTCACTTCCCTTTTTTATCACTTTTAAGCGCAATTTTTAAAAATAGTTTTTCAAAAAGTTCGAAACTCTCAAAAAAGTTTGAGCGATTCTGCGTCGATCAAAGAGAGGAAAAATTAAAAAAAAAAAAATCTCTAGTTTCAAAGATATAAACGTTTTAAAAAAACAATTAATTTTTTCTAAGAAACGCCGATGCGCAATTTTTGAACCAGGGATCTAGGAGACCCATGTCTGCGGGCGAAAAGTTAATAAAATTTAATCGTTTTCTCACTTTCAAAAGAATAACTCGGACTTCGATGTTCAAGATTAAAGTCAAATAATGTCTTTTTTTTTTTTTTTTTTTTTTATCGAAAAATAAGAGCGAAACACAATACATCGATAATTTCGTGCGCGATAGACTTGTAACATATTTGTCTTCTCTGAAAAAACACACAAACAACGAAAAGACGAAAGAGAGGAGAGGCATACACATGTGTGTAAAAAAAGGAAACCAAAAAAAAAAGGGAGTTGGAAAAAATTCATTAAAACTGCTGAAGGCGGCAAACGATTGCTTATAGCCTGTACTTGAAGCCGCGCATTAAATCTACGTTATTACAGGTTATTACCCGGTAATAAGAGACCTCCTCGCGCCATTTACGTATCTTCCCCCCTGGCCTACAGATGCAATTCCGTTCCTCTTTCTTCTTCTCTTGTGTTGTTCCTCTTTTTCCTCCTTTCCCCGCCAACCAATTCCTTGTACATTCCATTTCTTACGTGACTTTGACACGCGATGATGATGTCGGAACGTTCGATTTTTTTTCAGGACGGTCATTACGTAACTTTTTGGAATCGGATTCTCATCGGAGCAACATCGATCTCAGTGACGTTTTTCTTCTCTTTTTTTTCCTTTTCTTTCAAAGAAAAAATAAAATTTATATTCATTCGAAATCGAGAAGATTGTCAACTACCCAAGATCGAAACCGTAAAACTGCATTCAAATCGAAAGAAGAAACAAACATATGAACAAGAAAAATGTTTGTGCGATTAGAGAGTTTTCAAAAGAGAAACAAACAGAAACTGAAATCCGTGCAAATCCGCGGTAACGGAGGAAATTCATCGGTAAGGTGGCGCGTATCTTCTCGGCCGCGCCACGGCGCGCTCTTTGTTCCTAATTATACTTGCGGGATCGGTCCCATAATCCTCTCTCTCGGCCGCTGCGGTCGAGGGACGAGATAATAGGGCCCGCCGCAGCGGCGGCGGCGGCGGCGGCGGCAAAAAGTGAAAGGTGCGAGAGGAGAGCGCAGCCGACGCGCGCGCGCACACAATCGTCCGCGAGCGCACGCATCTGCATCGTATATACTTCAGACTTCGCGGGATCTTCGGGTTCACCACCAGTCGGCCGTCGACTACTGCCGCGAGTGGTTGCTGTGTTCGATTTGGCGTCGCGAGCCGCTGTCACGTGAACGAATGCGCCTTCTTCCCGGTCGTTCGCGATTCAAAGTCGACCCGAATTTATTTCTCACAATTCGTGCGAATGTAAACCGCGTGAAATCGCAACTCTGTGCGCGAGCAAAATAAAATGTGAATGTCGTCGTTGTTAAAAATGCTGCTGCGTATCGCGGTGCTCATCCTCACGGCAACATCGGGCCCGGCTTGGGGATGGGGCATCGGTCACGGGCATCAAGGAACCGGGGCGAAATGCGAGAGACTCGCCGTGTCCTTTTGCCGCGGACTGCGTTACAATTCGACGGCGATGCCGAACTTCATGGGCCACGAGGATCAGCGGCAAGCCGAGCGAGGGGTAATTTTTCCATGTTCGGATTTAATTTCTTTATCCGATTAATCTCTTGTTAACAAAAAAAAAAAAAAAAAATGTTATGTAGTTTATTGCATTTATTGGAGTTTTGGTCCTCTTTGCGTTTGGTCTTCAGGACCAGAGTTCGCTCGGCGTTTTCGTCGGGTGTGCTTGCTGCGGCCCGGACGGTTACGACCGCAAAGGATGAACGTGTTACGATCTTGGTAAATTCTCCTCCAGCGGGACGGGAGGCTGGCAGAGAAGAGAGAAAAAAAAAAAAAGTTAAAAGGTTTTTACGGTACATCCACCGTTAATAAGCGCGATCGAAGATCAAAGAACGCACGGCCGATTCTCATTAGCGGAGATAAAGTGAATCAAAGTCACTGAACCGCAATGTTAGAAGGGACGAGCACGGGTTGAGGGGAACAAGAGGCGGAGGGGAATACCGGTCCCTTTTTTTTTTCTTTTCTAGAACACACGATTTTTCTCCGAGCGGAGGAGAAATTAGAATTAATTTCGTGTTCTTTGAATCTCAATTAAATCCGGTCGATGTGATCGACCGGCGGCGCTCGATGTCGAATTTTATTCTCGCGGAGAAGACCATCACAGCGGTTTTTTAATTAAAAACTAATTAATTAGACGGAATCAACTCGCACACGTAGCCGGTTTCGAAATGGCCGGAGTGGATGGTTTTCTCTTCTAGATTTAAATTTAAACGCAATGTTATTTGTATTAATTTTTTTCACATCGAATTGTTTTATTTTTTTGTTTTTTTATCAATCAAAATTCGTATCAGTCATTATTATTTGACGGACAGACATGGGTCTCCCAGACCTATTCAAAAATTACGCATCGGAGTTTAGTAAATCTTAGAGTTTTTTTTTTAACGCTTATATCTTTGAAACTACCAGAGATTTTTTCAATTCGATTTTTTTTATCGACGCAGAATCGTTCAAACTTTTGATTAAAAAAAAAAAAAACAAAATTAGAAAAATATTGATTTTTTGCGGAGATAATCGACTTTAAAGTCGCGTGGGTCTCACAGACACAGTCTGTCTTGACTCGTAGGTCCATTCTTGAGGTCCGCGAAGAGATTGAAACATAAATAACGTGAGATTTTCAAAACCGTATTAGATGTACGAAATAGTCGTCAAACGCAATAAATTTCACATTCATTTCGTACGTAAAAATTTTTAATATCCAATTCGCGCGCGATTTTTCACAGTTTTTATTGCGTTAATTGTTTGACAAATAAATTTTGCGCATCAGTGTGTGCGCGAATGTACGATTTAAAAAAAAAAAAAAAAAGCGGGGATGAAGTAGCGAAATATCGGCGTGTTCGCGCGTTTATATTCACACGAATGTACACGCACACGCGCGCACACAGACATGACGCATGGAAAGAGGTATTTATAGCCGAGGGTTTACCCTCGCTTGCTCAGTTTTATTATCGTAATAACGTTAAGGCGGCTTGCTTTGAAGTCGCCCGAAGCGAGATAGCCCTGACGAGCAAAACTGCGTATTTTTGTAGCAGCTGCGTTCCCCGTGCGCACATGTGCGTGGCATGCTTGAGAGGCGCGTTCGTGTGCGTGAATATTGGTGTAGTATAGTTGAAACATCATCAAAGGATGCGCGCTTGTATGTGCGTGTGTGTGTGTTATGTGCTTTTCACTACTTGACTTGATTTTTTCTTCGAGACTTGAAAGTGACGATTGCGAAGCGTCGAATCTTGAAAAAATAAACTGACAAATCTCTCTCTCTTTCTCTCTCTCTCTCTCTCCTATCTCCGGATTACGCCAATATATATCAATATATTAGTTTCGCTTGAAAACTTGCAGAAGCACAAAAGTGTGTTCGAAGCTCGAAACACAATTTTATGGGAATCGTTTTACAAGACCGAAACAAAAAGAGAGAAAGACACTTCGATTATGCATTTTTATATCGATTATATTGTTTTTTTTTTTTTTTTCAATATCGTCCGTGTCATTTCCGCGAAGTCAATATCGAAATTTGTTTTTACAAATGAGAAACCGTCGAGAGATAACGCGGCATTCATCCGCGCACGATCGTCTCAAAGCGCGTATCGGAGTTCAAAGAGCGCCGCTATCGTTCTTCGTCCCGCTTCGCGCACCTCTCTCGTCTCTCTCTCTCTCTCCCGCGCCACCTTCGTGCCACCATCCTGGCGCGCATCACCATCCCGCGCTACCTACGAGTTTCTCTCGAACAACGAGCTTTTTTAATATCTCGCTAGCAAGCATTTGCCACACGTGTGTCGGGATAATGCGCACGTCGCGAAATGAGAGTCGCTTCGTGTAATTGTGTTCTCGAAATTGCCCGTTGTCTTTCGCGTTGATCCTAGTTCGAAGCGACGCTTCGTCCGCGGAAATTAGTCAGACGCAAAGTTTCAAAATGATCTCATTAAACCTAACCCACGTCCAAGATAATGGTGGTGAGTTTTTTGAATAGCTCGAATAGCCTTTCGAATAAATTCCAGAGAAGAAAAGGTATAGTACCCTCCTCCGAGAGATCGTCCGACTCAAACGTTCCGCGTAAGCTGACGACTTGTGTCCGAGCTCAATAATCCCATTGTGAGAAAAAGTTTCGTCCCGTCGTTCGTATACAACACGTTCCCGGAAAACAGCAAATTGCGGGGCGGCGGCGACTCTCTTTCTCTCTCTCTCTCTCTCTCTTTTTCTCCGAGTTCTACCTGAAATCTCAAAGGTGCGCCCTATCCAAAATCTCTACGTCGGTCGGCGTTTCGAGAAATTCCGTAAGAAGGTAAAATATAACAATAGATTTCGGAAGAACGCGCGCGATATTTTACGATTTGTAACAGCAAGTTAAACAAACATTTGTCAAATACAAGATTACACAAGATAATTTGTATCTTCAAGTATAATGTTTGTAAAACACAAAAGTTCAGATGTACCGCTGATATCTGCGTCGTTGGAAAAACAAAAAAATTAATTTTCAAAAAGATTTTAATCTCGTTCCTTACACATACGTGCAATATATTGTTTTACACGCGCGTTAAATAAATTTATACG
Source organism: Pseudomyrmex gracilis (assembly GCF_002006095.1). Classification (NCBI taxonomy): domain Eukaryota; kingdom Metazoa; phylum Arthropoda; class Insecta; order Hymenoptera; family Formicidae; genus Pseudomyrmex; species Pseudomyrmex gracilis. Next base: position 19,866 of record NW_018020629.1, read on the forward strand.
AAAAAGCGAAGTCGTGCGCAATTACCTGGAAAATTGTTTTAAACAATTTTTGTTGATTTTCGTTACTTGAAAAATTGTTTTAAATAAACAACTGCGTCGCTTTTTTTTTTGTCACTCGGTGTGTAACCATGGGACTTGTACGTCATGTCGCATAAATAATATATATATATATATATACATATATACGCAGAGAGAGACCTACAAAGGATCTCACACAATGACACGTGATCGTGGTGGAACCGAAGCAGCGCGCCGCGTAAGGACAAAAGAGCGGGGAAGGAAAAGGAGCGGACACCGCAAGAAGAAACAAGTCGGCTCCGTTTGTCCGTCCGTCTGTCCGCCGTTCATCCATCCGTCTGTTCGTTTGTTCGTCTCTTCTTCTACCGGCAAGTGTCTGTCAAACAACCGCTCTGAAAATGCCTTGAAGGGAGCGGGGGGGGGAGGGGGTGGAAAGGGCGCGGGAGGGGGGAAATGTGCACTGTTTCCTACCTCTCGTCTTTTTCTGTTCATTCCCGGAGGGAAAGAATGCGAAATAATGAACTGGACTGGTTTGCTCTGTTATACGTTTTCTTTCTTTCTGCACATTTCTTTTCTTTTTCCTCCAAGTCGTCGCTCTCTTTCTCTCTCTCTCTCTCTCTTCTTCGTGCTCGGAAATAAATAATTCCGAGACCGAGATTCAAGATCGCAAAAACTAATTTACACCAAATGCGCATTTAATTACAACGACGAACTCTCCGCGACCTAAACAAAAAAAAAAAAAAAGAAATCACAATTAAGGTGTGAGAATTGTATTTTATATTCTCGCGGACGTTTGAGTTTCTCACGCGAAAACCGATGTTTCTCTTCCCGCAATATTTTCTTCACATATATTGCGTGAATTATACAATAATAAAACAATTGCCTCTCAAATCTCTGCGTCTCCACTGCGTCGATGTGTGTGTGCGCGCGCGTCTCTGCTCTCCTTGTGCGAAGAAAGGTGGTAATAATTGCTCGCGCGATTTTCAGACAGGGTTTCTTCTGGTTCTCTCTCTCTCTCTCTCTATCTTTCTCTCTTTCGGCTGCTTCTGGTTGGTCCACCTTGATTGGTGAGAAGAGAGCTCGAAGAAGGGAGCACCGCGATACAAGGCGAGATGGAGGGCTCCGCGGCATTACGGGTTACCATGTAATTTTATGAAACTATAATTTGGGGAGTGCTGTGGAAGAGAAGAGCATTAGGTTCGCGCGCTTATAATGGGTGAATCTAAAGAGAGTTAGGGTGGAGGGAAAGGGGGTAGGGGGGAAAGGACGAAGGAAAGGTGGAGAAAGAGACCGCTTCGATATCTTGCCGCGCAGGCCGCGTAGCGACGTTCGAAGGTCCATCGAGATCGAGGCGGGAAGAATGGGCGGGATAATTACCCTTGATGCCCACCGCTCGTTATAACTCATGGAAGCAAAGCGTCTCTTCCCCGCCTCGTTAGGTACATTACCCTTCGTCGTGTTCCGATCTCCGTTGTAGAGTACTTCTCTATGTCTTTTCGAGAATAGAGAAAAAACGCGCGAACCTTTTTTTTTTTTTAAATCTGAAACGTCGTAAAAAAAAACACGCAAACGCGGTGTACAATGTAAAAAAAATTATTCTGTTACATCGTTTTGCAAACTGAAGAGATCCGATCTGATGTAATTTATGTGTAACGCGCGATCAGATCAATCAATTAATTTTTTCTTGCAAATTTTTTTTCTGTTCGCAGTTGACGGCTTTCATGCCGCTGGTTCACTACAACTGTTCGCGGCATCTCAGGCTCTTCCTGTGCTCGGTCTTCGCGCCGGTCTGCTCGGAACATGTGCAGATACCAGCCTGCAAATCTCTCTGTCTGTCCGTGCGAAGAGACTGCGAGCCGGCATTGACCAGTCTAACACTGCCGTGGCCTCACATGCTGGACTGCGATCGCTTCCTCGATCGTGGTGAGCGTTTTCATTTTTCAGCAACAACAAACGCGAGAGAGAGAGAGAGAGAAATTTATACACACAGTACAGAAACTGTTCGAGTTTATCTGCAAAATTTAAATGCAAAATACAAAAATCTTTTCGCGCTATTTGTGCAGAAAATATTGATATTCGCACACGCTCGACTGTTCGTATAATAAACAATTTTTACTCTCAAATAACGCGTATGTACCTGTGATTTTAAACATTGTGCGTTTACAGGAAACACATTGTGCGTGCAACCGCCGGATGAAATACTGCTGGTGGACGACACGAGTCCACCGACGATCGTTCAGCAGCAGCAATGGTCAACGAAACACGATCAGCCGCTGCATCAGACCTTCACGCGAATACAGCAGCAGCAGGAGCAGCATCATCATCAGTGCCCGCCTCATTTCGTACAGATACCCGACGGGGAAACGGTTAGAATAAAAAAAGCGCGCGATTATATAGATCGGCGACAGAAAAGTGGCGTCAAGCGTAACAAAATTTTGTTTTTTTTTTTTTTTCTTATCGCGAATTCTTTTCAGATTTCTTGCGCACCACGTTGCGGCGCCGACGCGTATTATCGCGCTGAAGACAAGAAATTCGCCGAGCGCTGGATGACCGGTTGGGCTTGGCTGTGTTTTTTATCGACGCTATTCACCCTGCTGACCTTCTGGGTCGAACCGTCCAGATTTCGGTATCCCGAGAGACCGATAGTGTTTCTGGCGCTCTGCTACAGTCTTTTATCTGTGGCTTACATCGTCCGGGGCGCGATTGGCGCTGAGAATCTCAGCTGCGCCAGCCAAATCGACGGACCGGATTACGTTCCTGTTAGTAGTAATTTATGTGTACAAAAAAAATATCTCGCTCTTTTCCTCTTAACTTAATTAGCTTTTAATTACACGTTTTTACTTGTTTATACTCTCAAAATAGGTCAACGATGTTTTGAAGAGCATTCCTTGTACAATTTGGTGGTTGATCACATATTACCTGAGACTAGCTAGTAACACATGGTGGACGGTGTTGTGCGGTTGTTGGCTGCTGAGCGCCAGAAACGAGTGGAGCAGCGAGGCTCTTCACAACATCGCGTCCTACTTCCACGCAACCGCATGGATTCTTCCGATATTCTTTACAGGAGGTAATTTGTAATAATTGGAGATAAATTGATACTGTTAAACTTGATCTTTTGTTCGATGACAATTTTTTGCTGAAAACAGCAAATGATCAATTACACACGTGGTTCTGTTTTTTTTTTCTACAGGAAGCCTGCTATCGCACAGTGTAGTGGCGGATGAACTAACCGGGTTGTGCCAGATCTCGGACAAATCGGCATTGTGGCTCGAAGTGTTGCCGCACGCCGTGTTGCTGCTGCTCGGCTGTGCGTTCGGCACTTTTGCCGGAAGTGCGCTGGTACGTGTGCGAAGAGTTGTGCGCTGTGCCGGACGCAGCGCGACCAAATTGGAGCGTTTGATGACGCGGTTGAGCATTTTCGCGTTGCTATACGCACTTCCTGCGCTGGGCGGTCTCGTCTGCGTGCTGCACGAAGCCTCGGTGAGACCTAGGTGGCAAAAACTGGCGCTGCTCGCAGCGCTGGATTGCCGCGAGGCCCAGAACTGCACCCCGGGCCCGGTTTACCGGGCCGCCGGTCTCGAGGTCGCACTGCTCAGACTCTTTCTCTTCCTCGCGGTCGGCGTTACCTCCAGTATGTGGGTGTGGTCCGGCAAGACTTACCGAGCTTGGAGCAGACTGTTGGCTGCGCCCACCAAACCCGCCAGAACGCTAAATCCCTTTCAGGATATCAAGCAGGACAGTAATAACGTCGATTAAGGATTTTGAGACTGAATTTGTTTTTAAGCGAAGTCCAGAACGGATGTAATTTTACAAAAAAAATATTAAAAAGTGGAATAGAGAATGGTAGGGTTGTACATATTAAGTTTTTCTATATTGAGAGAATCCGATACATCAGTTTTCTAAGATGGAATAATTTGCGAAAACAAAAAGAAATAGGAACGTCTGATATTGTGATCTCTATTGAATTATGTTATGACGTGCGAAACAATAAGTGTTACAAAGACAAACTATTTTTGTAAATATGTATGGATGTATATGTGTAAAAAGAGATGTACGCATGCGTATACTTGAGATATATCTTATATTTGTGCGATTGTAAGAATTTTTACTTGAACAGAACTTTTTATCAATAAAGACATATTTCTTCAGTTGTATTTTTCTTTTTTTCAAAAGGGAAACCGTTCCGTGAGAGTCGCGGATAGTCCAAAAAATTTCTCTTATTTCTTGGACTCACAATTAGATATTGATAAAACATTTATAAATTACTTTAATAAATTATACTACTATACATGGAAATGGAAAATAAATAACTACATTCGAGAGAATGCTGGTAATTTGATTTGCTTGCTGCTTCGTCTTATTGCTGAATAAAGGCACGAATATCTCTCCATTTGTGTGTTCTTAATATTATTTTATTTTTTCGATTCATCTCAAAAGAGTAATAAGTCGTAGATCTCAACTCAAAAAAGTTTGAAAAACATTGCTCTTTCTCTCTAATGTGTGTAAAACTATTTAATCTAAGACATACAATCCATATATATATATATATACAAATGTGCAAATATATATATGTATGTAACATACATATGTATACTTAAAATCTTATAAAAAAAATGCAATGCATCACATTTTTCCGTCCCACTTTCAACAGACTGCGGACTGTCGGACTAATTTTTTTTTTTTTTTTTTTTTGATTATTATGTCTATTATTATTTTAATACTAAATTGTCCGGTGTGGTTAAAAAATTGTGATGCACAGCACATATGTGCTATCCACAGCATCATAATTTGACACAATATAACACATGCACATACACACACACACACACACACACACACACACACACACACACACACACACACACATACACTTTGATAGAAAAATATTTTACTGAAACATTACTGANCACAGCACATATGTGCTATACACACACACACACACACACACCAAAAAACACACACACACACACACACACACACACACACACACACACACACACACACACTCACTCACTCACATACACTTTGATAGAAAAATATTTTACTGAAACATTACTGAATTATATGTTGAAATCTATAACAGTTGATATAAATCTATATCACTTTCGTCCTGTAAAATTTCATATTATACAACGAAAACGTCAATAAAAACTTCGGTATAAAATACGTATTAAAATAGCAAGTTACTTTTAGTAAAAAGTTTGATTTATACTGGAAATATATATTCAGCAATGTTTCGTACTTTCACTTATAATTTCACTGATTTTTCACGAGAAATTTCTAACAACAAATTTAATAAGAGCAATCTTCAAATAGTACAAATCTTTAAGCGATGATAGAATACAATAGTTGTGAAGTTCTCTGCCAGAAACGATCTTCAGATAATATAATCTTCAATGATGATTCTTCTTCTAACGTAAAAAGCTCGTCTACTAAAAATAGATCTTCAATTGATGTCATCACGTACCAGGAATCATCTTTGGACAATCTGATCTTCGAGTGATTATCTATATAATAGAAGTTCGTCTAAGAAACAATCTTCGGATAATTTAATCTTTAAGTGATGATCCATATAATAGAAGTTCGGTCTATAAGAAACAATCTTCGGACAATCTAATCTTCAAAAGTGATTTATCTATATATAATAGAAGTTCGTCTAAGAAACAATCTTCGGATAATTTTAAATCTTTAAGCGATGATCCATATAATAGAAGTTAGTTGTTGGTCTATAAGAAACAAAATCTTCGGATAATTTAATCTTTAAGTGATGATTCCATCAAATGAGAAGCTCGTCTAACAGGAATGATCTTCTGTTGATGATATCTTCCGAGTTTGAAGCCGCAACCGTCATTTTCTTCGAGAGTTGTGAATGTTGCACTTCACTTTGGTTACGATCAAAAGCAGCCTCTTGCCAATTGTGATGATATTTTTGCATGGTGGGTGTAACACGAACTTACATCTGACGAATGACCTGTTTCTTGATAGCTCTACAGCCTATATCGATCCACGGATCATCTTAAAAATTGGTAGAACTTCCCGACAACTTCCTCTCTTACTGGCGGTATGCGGATTCATTTATACAGGACAGCAAGAAATCTATACAGTTTTAAGTGGGCCGGTGTCGCATACGCAGTGAAAGCAAATAGAAAGTACCTACAATACGAGAAAGAACAGTGCCGCTCACATCCTGTATTTGAATCATATGAACATTTGTGTATATCTCAATCATATAGGTAACGTCTACGTACAAATTTGTATAAAAAATACTTGTAGCATAAAAACTATGCAAGAACGAACGAACGGGCCCCCTTACTTTGTTGTACTTACATAGATTTGACTTTTCTTTCTTTTTTTTTTTTTTTTTTACTTTAGTAGCTCGCGGGCTCCATTGTACTTACAGATTTAGTTCCTCTTAACCTCTCTTTTATCTGTAGATCGGGGCCCGGCAAGACTGTATGCCACTTCACGCATGTCACCGCCGTGTTGTCGCGCATGCGTTAAAAAAGGGGAACTCGTCTACCATCATTGTGAAGTGAACTCCGAAATACTAGGAACTGCTCAGACCTACGTCTTCTTTGACATTTCTATTAGCAAACAAAGTGAACACCTTGATGATTCGTGATTTTTCCGGAAGGAGATCAGCCCGTGAAAATTTCCGAGAGATTTCCAAGCCCGATTTTCCCGCTTTAATAGCCTCTGCACATCTATCCGAGCAAGGGTCGATCCGATCCTCTTCAACACCAAACCGATTTTCTTTTCACGATATTGTTTCTCTACAACGAAACAATTCTTCTACACATGAGAAACCCCCCCCTCCCCCAAGTATATATATATATAAACATATATATATATATATGGAAACCACAATCAATCTCATCTGTATTATGTGTGCTACTTAGGTGTTTTTCATTCCTATACTATTTTTCCTCAGTGCAAGTTATCCATTTTCCTTCCAGTGCTAAATTTTGAGTTTTCTAAATTTCAAGATGTCTTAATTCCGAAAGCTTTGGATAGTTTTTCTAGATATTCCTAGAGACGGGAAGAGCCCTTGGAATTCCTGAACGCTTGAGTTTTTTTTTTCCGGGGGTTGTTAGATCCTCGAATCTTCAGATTCTACAGATAAACTCGACAATACACTTGGAAAAAAAAAGACATTAAAAAGCACAAATTATCTATTGGTAATAATAAACATATTTCTACTTAGATTGAGATCAATGTTACCGAAGAGTGAGACAACCTAATATTTCCTTCTTCTGTTCTGAATATATACATATAAATCACACTAATATAACATACGTCTCTTTACACATTTACTCTCCCGCCAGCAATTTATCGCATTCCCCACATCTGTTTTAGAATCTTCAATATTTCAGTCTCCAAACACATACTCAGCTTCAAACTCTAGAACATATGCATTAACATCCTATCGCGTTCTCTACATTTGTTCGGAATCTTCAATAATACTTCACATTCTTCAAACATACTCATCTTCAAACTCTAGAACATATGAATTAACATCCTATCCTAGATGGGACGGGGGTCTTGACATGACCAAAAATGATGAAATTTATCAAAATATATTATGACAACAAACGCATATATATGTTAGAGGAAAAAGCATGTCGGCAATTTTTTTTTCTTAATAGATTCCCATGTTTGCATGGTTAAATTACCTTACACGAGGTGTACGTACGACTCTTGGCATGGCCGAATCTCCATATAAATTGGAAACAAATCTTGTTTCAATGAGAATTGATTATTATGAATTTGGGAACACACCTGGTCGTCTGAGGTAAAATAGAAGCTCACTACGCGAGACGCTTCTCAATGTTTTGCAGTTATGACGTGTTTGGTGTTATAGCGGCTAGTGATCTAGTGAGCCATGCGCCGTTCCTCGTTCAGGGTGCAACTATCACATAGGAACGAATTTACATTTAAATTTTAAATAGATTCCAAATCGATCAATTTGATTTTAATTGGTGAAATAAAGTATTCGTATGTGTAGCTACGGAACAAAGCCCTTTAATGTTGTTCTTGCGGTAAAAATCGCCAACAGTACAAGGCCTGTGGTCATCGATCCAAGTTTGCACGCTTGCTAGGATGCCTCCCTCCTCTAAAAGCAAAGACTTTTCCCTTCCCTTTTCATTGAGATAAGAATATACTACCCCTCGCTTGCCTTGTTCGCTTTCCGTTTTACTGCGATCTTATAGGTACGTTTTTAAGCTGCCGCCGCCGCCGCCGTCGCCGCCAACGACGACGATCTTGTCGACAACCTTCTAAGTTCTTAGGACTCTATTCAGCATACTGAAAAGGATCGACACAGTACACATATTAATACTTTGTCACGCATATATAAACAGAGAAATTAAGAAAGAAAAATGGTTTTACTTGGGTTACTTGCAAAACATATTTATTTTCATACGTCTTTGTAACAACTTCCTCTTCTAACATATAAAAATTCTAGATCACAGTTTTTTATTTAAGTATCTTATACAGTAAAAAAAATTTGAAATATCACAATGGTTTAGATATTTACATGAGATCATCTTCCTTGTTGCATTCATCCTTAACAGTGTAGTTTTATAGAAATTTATACTAATATGCTAAGGTTTGGTAGGCTGTGTATCAAATTTTACAAACACGAAAAAAAAAAAAAAAAAAAAATCAGCAACTTTATACAAAAAATTTCAATTTACAAATGATTAATTTTCCTAATTTCTTTTTGCTAGTTACATCTTTTCAAAAATTATTACACAAAAACTTAAATTCTTTGGAAACATTATCACAATGTAATTACAATACTGATGTAACTTTACAAGAAATGTACAAATAGCTTTATATAAAATTATTTAGTCTTTTTCTCCGTTCTCTATAAATACTGTATAAAAAATTAATCGACTAGTTTGGAAACTTCAAGAGAAAATGGTTTCGATACAGTTTACCGAACCAGTCCGATGAGAGGCTGCTATACAATGAAGGACGGAGTGCGAAACGGAATCATCTCCCGAGATAATCCTGGCTTGAACCTGCATTACAGCAATTCTTTGTCTCTCTTTATCCCTGTCTCTTCATGTGAATCCGCCATCTCAAATGGTGAGACTGCAAGTAAAAAATACCCAGATATATATACCGGGGTAACAACAAGACTAAAAATCGCTGCGCAGCGCGCACAGGTAGGTAGTAGGTGCTGGTTTTGTGAACAGTGAAGATTCTCTTAAATGTTTCCGTAGATTTATCTTCTGCAATGCACTTCTTTGGAGTTGACTTTGACGTCAATTTGTATCATTATGGTTAGGTATAATATGCATGGCATCTAACTTTGTACGATGATATGTGGCTTGATGGTATTAATGGAACTAGCGAACCATCAATATCCACACGTCGCGAGACTTTGTAGATTTATCTTTCGACAATGATGAAACAAGATAAATATATCTGTAGAACTGTCTTACCATGTCAAGTCTGAATAAAGTTAAATAGTTATGGAAACAAAACTTGCATGCGGTGATTCTTAACAGGTGCTGACTTGCTGATTTTTTTTTTTCTTCTTTCGTCTCGTCGCAAAACAGATTGTTGTTGCAGATAATATGAATGAGTGAAGTCGCAGAGGTATGAATATCAGTCTTTGTAGTTAACGAGCTTGAACACATCCAGGCCAGTCATATTGCTTCTACAAAGCAGCTTCTAATTTGCAAGTTTTGTTACCGTTGTACAATCGTTGGTTTTATTTCTCTAAGTTCCAGCAGAAAATTATCCAGACTGGTAAGATCCTCACACAGATCTTTCTCCTGCCAAAATGTATTATGTCTCGCGTCGACATCTTTGGTTCTCTCCAATTCTTCTTCGACAATATTGTACAACCCACAAGCACCATAGTTCACTCCCTTGAGCAGACGTTTTCTTACTTTCAACCAGCGATTCAATCTGGACAACTGTGTGGTACGCAGTTCGTATTCCGCATTATTCAACGCGCGAGTCAGCACAGCCTCCACACGGAGGTCACGCCTGGGACTACGATAGCATTTCAATTTTTTGTTACGTACGTTGGTGATCCACTTGGAAAGTAGTTCTGTGCGGCTTGGTTTGCCGATTTCAATCTCGTGCGGTCGATCGCAAGAGTTCTGCGATCTTTCTTCAATCACGGGTATGATCATGTCCATTGTTATATGCGGCGCCATTTTTTTTTTGTTACATAATGAAAAACTAACGTGTAATCTGGACGGAGTGTTCGTCCTGCGACGACGTGTGTAATAATTAAATATAAACTAATATTGTTCAACCAACCTGTATCTGGCTCGCGCGACTTTATCGACGATTCGCGCTTGCTGCGACGAAGGATTTGAATAGGATGTGCGACCACTTGCCAGGCCAGGAAAATTTTTGACGCGCGTACACGAGCGAGATACGTCTGCACCATTGAGAGTTTGGGAACGGAGGCGCGGCCGCTTAGGTGGGGCTTTATATACCCAAGCGAGTGCCCTTATGGTGTAACACTCCGCGCTGGCGTGCGAAGTAGTACCCCGACAAAACCACGAAATTAACTTCGACGTCGCGTGTTTCTCGATAATTGCGCAACGCGGTTTCTTAATTCGTAACGAAACGCGTCGTCGTGGAATAAATTGGACGCAAATTAACGTTCGCAAATCAAAAATCGATGTATCTGCGCCATCGGGTCGTCGCGTAGGAATGTGTCGCGCGGTCAGTCTCTTCCCCTTAACTCACGTACGCAACTGCGCTTTCCGTTACAAATATAATTCTTTTCGACGTTGCCACGTCTCCGAGAATGTGCAATGAAAAAAAAAAAAAAAAAAAAAAAAGAACAATTGTCCGAATTCGTTCCACTGTTCTTCTCCGATTATTTTTTAAGTGCGACTTGAAACACGTCTTGGAAATGTTTATGAAAAACTAAATTAACGAATCCATGCGAGTGTGTTTTCAGGATTTTTCGTGCGCGCACGCAGAAGCGGCGTTGACGAAAGAGAGCAGAGAAATTTGCTTTTTTTTATTGCGCAATAAGTCCGAATCCACGATCAAGCGAGATCAAAGATTCGTCGCAATCGCGTCTCGGTGTATTTGAAACAAATTATTTTTACAAGATCATAAGCGACCATAAATGACCACAAACGACGTAATTGAGACAATCTTCATTTGTACATGGACGTATATGTGATTTTTGTTCAAAGAGAAATTCAAAGCCAAAATTGTTCAGTTATATATATATACATATATATATATATATTTACTTTATTTACTTATTGGCCAAAAAAATCTCTGTTTCTCGACTCTCACATATGTGTGTGCTCGATTCTTTAGGTTTTTTTCCGTTCTTCCATCGAGAACACGGAGGATTTCCCGTTTGAGGAATTTCCTCACGCGTGTTCGACGTACACACGTGTGCGTGATATCGAATCGAGAGATTGATATATCTTTGATACTCGAGATCTCTGTGATTTATTTTGCAACGCGGTCAAAATTTATATACAATCTCATTGAGATTGCTAAATACACGCTTTATAACCTTTTCGTGAATTCCAATTCTTCGCGAGAAGAATAAATTTACTCGCGCATTAGAATCGCAGATTCTCGCCTCGAACAATTCTCAGTTCGAGGCGCGCAAAAGCAAGGCATGTAAAAAAAAAAAAAAAAAAAAAAAACGAAAAAATGGACGAAACGACGTAATTAAAAATGTTCGCAATATACGTGTGTGTTCGAGTATACGTGTGCTGGTGTGTTAAAAACGTCACGTACACACGAATCGATTGGCACACGCTGACGCAAGTCAGATGATGCGTCATTTGAGGAGAGAGAGTTTCGTACAATCTTCCGTCTTTTCTTATTACGTTAAGAAACGGCTCAAAATAGCGCAGCCGTTACGGTATACACCCGGTGGTCTCTTTTGTGACGTTCCGACCGGATTCTCGGTGAATGACGATTGTTATTGTTATTATTAATTGCCACCGACGCGCTTGGCGAAAAAAAATTAATACACTTGAAAAAAAAAAAAAAAAAAAAAAAATACGATCGCATTTTTGATTCAAAGACCGAGGTCTTGTCCAAAACCGGTTACATTGGTCGATCAATTCAATTGCGTCGACGCAATTGGTCGATTCCACGAGAAAAGTTCCGTGGAATTGACCGCAGATTTTCGATGGAGACGAGCCTTAAAGTAACGTCGCTGCGAGAGCATTGCGACAATAATTGTTGAAATGTAATGGAAGATCGTAACTCGTGATTTGTGTAGTCGAAGAAATTCGGAATGTGAGAAAATTTGTGGGAAACAGCGCTTCTTCGTGCGTCGTCGTCAATGCCCGTTGAAGAGGGTTGGGAGGAAGGTGCGGTGTTGTATACCCCCTCGACACACAGTGGTGGTGTATTCCGAAACAGTTTATCCTCGACTGTTGTTCGCACGCGCGCGCGTGGGCCGAGTTTCCACATGGTTTTTTTACGCACGAGAACTTTGGAGTTGAGTTGACGAACGAGGAGTAGAAGAGAGTCTTCGTTGCGTGGCGAGCACAAGACAACAACAGACACGTGAACGACGACAAACGGACGACGGAAAACGTTCACCACGTTCGAGTTGTGCGCGCAGAGATGAGCAAGAAACGTAACAGACAGCCAGATGCGAATCCCGACGTAAGCGAGGCTTCAACCGAATCCTGCGAGGAAACCAGCGCAGGTTAGACGCCTTTGTATATTTCACACCCACAAATAGGGATTTCCTTAAACGAGCAACCGCGAATTCCGAGAAATTAGCGAAACGAAGAAGAAGGCGAGAAGAGAGGAGGAGGGCAGAGGAGAGACGTTTGAAAATTCAAATATTTTTAAATCTCTTTATCCCATTTAAATGGACCGAATACAGAATCATGCACGCGCACGCACACACACACGCACGCACGCACGCACACATAAGTTAGTTACATAAATATAAATTGTAGAAATCTTCAAAGTAAGTTAAAACAAAAGCCTATTAAGATCTAGAAGTTATATAAAAAAGAGTAACTTTTGCGATTTAACAAACTTAAGCATAAATCTTTTGTTTATGACGTCTACAAATTATTACATATGGTTTGTACATTTTTCACATACGTGTGTGTGTGTGTGAATAAGATATGTTTTTAATTATCAGCAGGTACAAAATGTCCGCATATACCAAAAGCTATTAATTTGAACAAAGTGAAGAAGAACTTGAAGAAAACTGGTATAGGAGGCGATTGCTTTACGTGCAGGAAACAAGAAATAGATTCGAACAAAACAACTGAGGTGTAGTAAATAATAAGCTATTTAATCGCAGAAATATATATTTTCTGAATGTTTTGAGCGTAACTTGAAGTTATTGAAATTTACAGAATGATACCTTCAAGCTTTTGTGGATTTGCCTTCAATGCGGGGAACAAAGCTGCGGTAAGGAACAAGAACAACATGCCATACAACACTATAGAAAACCACATAGTGACTGCCATTATTTGGTGACCGATACTCACCAGTGGAATGTTTGGTGCTATCAATGTGAAACTGAAGTTCATCCCAGCAGCAGGTAATGTCTATGCATACAAATAATACACGAGTCGTCTCTTGTTATATTGTTCAGAAGGAATTGTTTATTTCACATTATATTACGGCTTTAAACATATAAAAATATAAATGACTGTTGTTGTTTCAGAAAAAAGTTGTTGGAAACTGTTGAGTTCATCAAAAAGTGTGTTGCACTTCCACCACTAATACCTCAATCATCAAAAACACCAACGGTTCAGTGCCAAAATGAAGTGATAACAAATGTAGAAGAGACAGAGAAACATAAGATATTAAACAATCTTCCTAAAATCGGAGTATGCACATTTCTTATTTCAAGTTTTATTCAAAATATCGAATTTTCCTACTTTTGAAAATTTCATATAAATTTCTACGCACTGTAATACATTTTATAAAAAATGTAATACATTTTAAATACTTTAAGTGATATATTATTATTATATATATATATATATATATATATATATATATATATATATGTTAATAATGTGCAATAATTTTTTCAATTTTGTACTTCAGGGATTGACAAATTTAGGAAATACTTGCTTTTTTAACGCTGTGCTTCAGTGTTTAGCACAAACTCCGTATCTAGTAAAGGTGTTGGATAATTTACGTTTGCCTGGACAGAAATTTGTTTTGCCAGGTGGAAAGCACAAGCTTGTCGATTCCGAGGACGAAGTGGAATTAGTATGTTACGTTGTTTGTCACATTATCACATTTTGCATTTAGGTTTTCACGGAGGAAAGTTAATTTCTTTTGTTTTATTAACACATCTACCTTAATTCGTTTTGTTTAGCCTCCAATCGAAGGGACTTTGGAACGTTGGGGTAGTTTCACTTCGGTTCTCTGTGAAACTTTAACAAAAATGCACAACACCAGTGGCCATCAGACTTACACGCCTTCAAATCTTTTGAACAAACTCAGGAAAAAAACTACACAGTGCGTGGACGGAGGTCAACACGATTCGCACGAGTTACTCCGACACTTGTTGGAAATAGTACGGAATGAAGATCTTCGAGTAAGCGAATAATTATCTAAATGCTTTTTTTTTTTTCATCAATCTTGCTGTGTTATCGGTGTTATCTGTTGAAACGTCTCTTGCACTGAAGTGTGTGTTATATATAAGTGTTATATATTGACTTGCAGAGATACCAGTTTATAATTTTGAAGGAGGTCGGTCTCAGCGGAAAGACCAAACCCGATTGCGTGGAGAAGAGCCTAAAATCGCGTGTGAAATTTTACGGCAACCAAGCTAGCACCCGACTGCTCGGTCCGGAAGCGGTATTTCGCGGCGTGCTGGTATCCACTCTGGAGTGTTTGGACTGCCACCACTCGTCGCAACGTACCGAACCGTTTTTGGATCTGAGCTTGCCGGTCACGGCGGACAAGCCACAACCGCCGATTTTAAAGTAAGTGCATTATTTTTTTCTCACTCAGTTGTTGCAACAAATGTTATTACAATTCGATTCACAAAGGCGACCGCACGAAATGCGAGAAGTCCGCGTTCGAATTCTGGCTTTTGTTTTTTGTTTTGCAAACGATTTGTTTAATTTCAGAATAGAAAATGAAGGATTGTTTTTATATCGAGATCGAACATCCGACATAGATTCGGTCAAATTGAATTTAACTTGTATATTACACACAATATGTATCAATTTGCACGTAAAAAATATTTTGTTTTCATCCAGCGTTTGGTTCTTACTGGCTTTTATTATTTCTCTCGCGTAGTTCATAAAGTAATATTGTGATTTTGATATAGAAGAAAAAACAACGAAAACGAGGACGCCTTCGACATGATGAACGTCCAGCAACGCGATTACCAAGCTTCCAATTCGCCTTGGAAACATTTGGCGGAAGCGGTGAAAAAGAAAAAAAATCGTAAAAACAAACGACATGAAAATCACAATAATTACAACGCGTCAATGGATCCGGATAATCCGGCGGAAGAAAACAACGATAGTGTTCTGAAATCAGGTTTGTTTATTTTCGGTAGACATTCTATCAAAAGTTTAGAATATGTACATATTACTGTGAGCAAGAACAAATAGAAAAAATTAAAAATTTCTAAAGTGTCTTACTTGTAAATTTTAAGGAGCAAACTTTTATACAAAAAGAACTTGTTCTTTACAGAAGAAAGCGATGCCGATGTGGAAGATAATATCGAAGTAGATAATTCTCATCCGGAAATCGGCGAATCCGGATACAGCTCGGAAAAAGCGTCCGCCGTCGCGAGTCCGATATCTCCCGCCAATCAGCATCACCATCATTCGAATAACGATTTGAATGGTGACATCAACGCTGCTAGCGCGGAGGACGGTAATCTGGACAACAATTTGGACACGACACAAATTAGACACCTAGCCAACATTAGCGCATTACCTAGTCCTAGTCCAACTGACGTGTCCATGACAGATTTGACTCAGATCAAAATATCGTTAGAAAAATCAGACAGGAATGTCGGCGCGGTGAGTTCCGAAAACGAGGCGTCCACCACAGCGTTATCCTCCTCCATGATCGTCAATTCTGACATGACGAGCCCCGAGGCGCCTACTGCGAGCTTAAGCAGCTCTGCCGCTTCTAAGGAAAGCCCTACTAGTCCGATTAACGGCGACGAGGTCAAGGAGAGGTAGACATTAATCCTTTTAACTCCCCAAGTTATTTTGGAATCGTGGAGGTCGTGTGATGGCTTTCAAGTTTATAACTTTTGGACGTGAGAATGAAAGAGTTGAAGTGTAATTGACGATGTTTAAAACGATTGTTTATCGTAAATAATGCCGACATATTTAAGACAATTGTTTGTCGTATTCTTTTAAATTTCTCAAACATGTAAAATTATCAAACTTCTTGATGGTTTGTTTTCCAGATTGGACAATGTCGAAACGTGGATGAAGACCGCTTTGTCAAAGTGCAATAGAAGGAAGTACAATAATAGAACATCTAACGGAGACGATCCCGAGGAGCAAGACTTGTGCAATGAAGTTGGCAATATAATGGCGGGAATGTCCAAGTTGGGAATTGCCGGACATCAATCTCCTGAACGATATGCAACCAAGGAGGGCGAATGTTCCATAGAATCGTGCTTGAATCAATTCACCGCTTTAGAGTTAATGACAGGAAGCAACAAAGTTGTCTGCGAGGCGTGCACAGCTCGCGAGAAGAAGGTAATTGAAATTACAAGAGAAGGAGAAGATAATTTTTTTGAAATTTCTATACGCCAGAGAGAATTAGTTTTAATTTTGTTTTCGAAACGCGCGCGACAGCACTCTAATGTAAATAAAATTCAATTAATGCGAGAAAAAATAACAAATAGAATAAAAATAATAATTCTTCAGAACCACGAAGGCTCGTCGAAAATGGTATGCACTTCGAGTACGAAGCAGTATCTCATTTCACAAGTACCTCCGGTATTGATTCTTCATTTGAAAAGATTTCAAACGCAGAGAGTTGGTTTCCGAAAAGTTTTCAAGCACGTGTCGTTTCCAATTCTGTTCGATTTGGCGCCGGTTTGCAAGAATCACAAAAAACCACGACTCTACTCGCTTTACGGAGTCGTCGAGCACAGCGGAACCGTTCACGGTGGTCACTATGTTGCTTATGTCAAGGTAAAAAAAAAAAAAAAAAAAATTAAACAACTATGTTTTGTCACACACGTCGTAATTCATTAAAAAATTATAAAAAGTCAAGAGTATACTCAAAAACTTTTGTGTTTTCGTAGACAAGACTGCCATTAGCACCGGACGACCATCGGTGGAGTTTTCTTCCTAAAGATAAAAACGCTCAACCGAATGACGAGTCGAATAACTCGAGCTCAGATTCGGAAGGAGAAGAAGCTTCGGCGAGAGCTGCTTCCGTTATAGAACCACCACCTGGAAAATGGTATCATGTGTCCGATTCTCGGTAAGATTGTCTCTGTCGTATATATAACGTTTTTTTCTGATTTAGAAAAATATCTGTATTGCGAGTAAAGTTAAACTCACTCTTTTAAGCATAAAAACTCGGTAGCTATGAAAAATTCATATTATTTTAAGATACGACATGTTAAAGAAATACTAAGATATTTTGAAACTTATTTAAAATTTTTTACGGCACACAGAACTTTTTCTAATTTACAAAAGTAGTATCTGAACTGTAATAAATATATATATACAATTTAAAATGTAATTAATTCAGAGAACAATTACGTAAAGTTTTCTGTTTCTGTTGCAGAGTGTCGGAAGTAGACGAGAAAACAGTGCTGAAAAGTCAAGCGTATCTCTTGTTCTACGAAAGAATTCTTTGATTCGTCAGAGAGTCCAACAGGATCAAGAATCGACGAAGTCGCGTTCGCATTTCCGTTACTCAACCAAGAAAAAGTGAAACAGAAAAAGAGAGAGAGAGAGAGAGAGAGAGAACACAGAGACTTCTAATGAATTTTTTAATTCTGCAACTTCTAGCGTCATTTTGCGCTCTTTTATGGAATATATTACATTATAATTGAAAATATATTCAAATCATTATTACTTGCATGTAAATTATTACTTGCTCGATGTGAGATTAACGGGATCTTCGAATCCTTTGATCCTCAAAACCTACTCTGCTCCGCGCAAGGTTTATATTTTTATTATATTGTTTCAATTGAATAACATATTGTACATGGTTGTACTAATTTCACACAATTCTTGAAAAATCTTTCTCCTGGATAATACTAATTTACAAGACGTACCAAACACGCGAAGAAACTTTTTACAATAAACTTGCGGTACACAAACAATTCTGTTATAACTTGATTGCAGCTTGGAAATGTGTAATCAGATTGAACTTAAATTTATCAAATTGAAATTAACAGTCAACTTGTCAACATCATTTTTGACTTTTTTTTCATTAGTTCTGAATAAATGATTTGTCACGACAGTGTTGTATGTAAAACTGTAGAAAACAGACCACTGTTATATATTTACATTATTCCTCTATATATAATATATATATATTATATATATAATATATATATATTATATATAGAAACTAAAAATATATTGATAATATAGCAATTACAGCGTAATTTATATTTTTTAATAATTTTTAAATATGCGAAATGTATAGCATGTGTGACGCGATCTCTTATCCTCCAGATTTAAAATTACGCCATCAAGAAATTTTTCACATGCGCAGTGCGGTAAAACGTTAATGCGAACAAGTTACTTCTGTTGTGTTATTATTGTGAGTAATGATGATGATGATGTATACACGTGATTGCATTTATAATAAAGTTATCGCGATAAATAATTCGTTAATCACGCAAGTATCTTTTTTTTTTTTGTTTTTCAACCATCTTGGTTTACTCTTCGACTTTTCCGGCGAAACATCCGATAGAAGTTTTTGTACTTTGCTCCGAACGGAAGGTTTTGTTATAAAAAGTTACATCCGTATCGGTAAATTGTTCTCGTATCTTTTTTTTTTTTTTATCTGTACACATATATTACCAACACTTTTTATAAAAATATTTTAATCCTCGGAATTTCTAATTTACCTCTTCTGGCTTTCTCTCGCAGTTCTAAACACAGGTCGACCTTTCTTCACGAAACATAGGACAAGACGATGGATATTGGGAAGTTTATATACAACTGTGTGTTCTTCAATATGAGACAAACTATCATAAAAGTATAATATATGTATATATTAATTAGTCTTTTCGTACAATTTGCACGATATCGTGTATATGTAATTAACTTTGTTTTGTATCTTGCTTACACATACATACGTACGTATGTGTGTATGTATTTTATATATATATATATGTATATATATATATAATATATCAATAAGCTACATTAATATCGCCGGGAGCACGCGTATATACAATATACATGTACGTGTATAATATATATTTGCTCCTAAAAGAGATTTTCCATTAGCGGATATACACCCCGTATGTTACATATGGGATGCTGTTATACGTAAAATGCCGCGGTATAATAACGCCTGAATTATTGATTCGATATGACAGAGGAAAAAACTTTTGTCGTGTTTGTGACGTGAGAAAAAAAAGAAGATGTATATTTTTATTTCATCGCGTGCGTACGTGCAAAAAAAAAGTTTTATCCCCCTATCACGTTAAAAAATCGTCTGCACTTCAGGCATTATTTTTAACGGCTACAATATACATATATATATTAACTATGCATGTGTGTGTATACATACAGGCTTTTCATAATTCACAGCCGCTATATGCGAACAACCGCCACTCACAGTATCATCTCGCGCGCGAAGTGCAAAAGTGTTCTAGTTTTCTGAATTAATAACGAGAAAAAAAAAAAAAAGAAAAAAAAAAGTTTGCAACAATTTCCCGGTTCGGGAAATATACAGATCGGTGAAATGCGAGATGACGTTTGGCGAGTTTGTAGTCAAGAAGATAGAAAGTCGATCGGCTCAATGTGAGACGATGGATCATCGATAACAAATCTTTTGTTCATTATGGTATTTAAAGTAGAGATAATAAGTATAGATCCTCTCACCCGTTTTTTTTGTTTTCCCCGCGAATAATGTAATAACGAACACTCGTATTTTTTTTTGTTTTTTCGTTTTTTTTTTTTTTAATGCCCTAAGCTAACACGCTCGTAAACGCGCAGTTGTCGTTTCTTTTTTTTTTCCATTATTTATTCCCACGCAAACGTCTAAACAAGACGTCCGAGTTTCTACGAAGATTCTTTGTTTACGTTATCTGGATTGTTAATTGTCACACATCTCTCGCGTTCTCTGTCACAAAATATTGCTAGCTCTCGGTTAGCAAGAGGAAAACGCGCTGAAAGGTTTTTACGATCTGACATCGTAAAAACTTTTAAACATGCAAACGTTCCAAAAACGCTTCCAAATCCTAAGAATCAATCCGTGACCGTTTCGATCAATTGGAATTTTTTTAACGCGTAGTTTTTCCGCCAATTGCCGAAGTATCTCGTCTTCCGCAAATATATTTATTTTGTAACATTGTTGTGTGTAATATCCACGCGAAAAGAAATAATATCGTAGACCAAAGCGAGTCAATATTCGGAAAGCGATTAATTCGCGTGTAATTCGCGATCGCGTTGATTATCTAATTTTTCGGAAACATTGCCAGAATGGCGGCGCAAATCTGCTGCGGGTCGGTTTCGTGGGGATGAAGCGCCATCACGGTCTGCACTTGTTCTTCCGGAAAAATGTTGGCGAGATGGTAGTGCAAGCGACGTCGGGCGTCCTGCACCTGCGTTCCCCAGGGTATGTGCAGGTTCGCGGACTGCGACGACGCAGGCAGCAGATTCAGCTGAGGATCCGAAGTGCCGAGCCTCTGAACCCGCGACGGTGGCATGACAGCGGTGCCGTGTGGCGGCCAGGCCATGTAAGAGTCCGGAGCGGAAGCTATGCGCGTTACGTGCTGGTGATGATGCTGAAGATGATCCGGATGGTCCCAACTGAAATCACAGATATTTCAAAAACGTGCGAGCTGATTTATATTATATAATATTTTTGTATTAGTTTTTGTTGAAAAAATTGGGAGAAAAAAAAAAAATAAATTCAATTTACAAATAAATTTTCAAATCGATTGGTTGTACCTTATGGCGGTGACTGGATACGACGACTCGTTGCTGGTGTGTCTTGTCAACGGACGGTGTTGCATGTTGGAACGCGAAGAAGCGACGGCTGACGATTGTTGTTGCTGTTGCGGCGGCTGACTAACTCGCTGTTGTGGCTGCTGATATCGTCTGAGCCGATAAAGCCGCGGATCGCACGACGGGTTCAAAGTTAATTGTCGTTGCAATTTACGATGCATATTTCCCGGTTCCGGCTCGGAATTGTTGACTCTCGACATAGTCCAGTTCACTGTAGAAATATAGTAAAAACACGAGGCTCTCGTTAGAGCTAAGTTGTTTAATGATTATATTTAAGCAAAATAAAAATTTTATTACGAAATTTATACAAAATAACTTATTGAAGAATATATAAATAATATACATAATAATAGATAGCGGTCTTTGTATATTATCTTGTTAAATAATTTATAAACAATAACGAGTTGTTCGTGTTGTTCTTTGACGGATTGTTACCTTCGGGGTTCTGTGTAGAGGTCATTTGCTGGCTGTATATGGCGGGACTAGTTACGGGTAAATCTGACGTAACATTTTCTACCGATTTGCTCTTTGGAACGGACGACAAGGATGAAACAACGCTCGGCGGCACGCTCGATCTGGCCTTGCACAATGGCGGATGTTGCGAAGAAACCGATACGTTGGTGGACGGTAACGGCAAACTCAAACTGGGCCCGCGGGCCTGTAAGTGTCGCTGCGCGTGCTCGACCAGTCGTTCCGTCACGGATTTGTGCGGATGCGAACCTCTCTCGGGATGCCGGAACTTGCACTTGTTACCGTACGTGCATTTCTACAAAAGAATTCACAACGAACGAGAACGTTCGCGATTTTTTTATTCCCACTGATGAGAAACGCGCATTTGTTTTTTTTTTTTCATTCGTTGAAAATGTTTGTTTTTTTTTCTCACACTAGAGAAAATAAAAATCAAATTACCTTGGCGTAGGGACACGGAGGCGCGGGATCGACTCTTCTCGGTGTTGTCCTGAGAAAATTCTCCAGAGTGGGTCCGCTTCTTCCGAGCGGATCGTCCGGCGGCATGAATCGATCGTTCACGAAACTGTACATCAGAATTCTCTCCTCGACCACTCGTCTGAATTCCGGATTCTCCTGCGCCAGATCCCGATAGTTATCGTTGCTGACGACAATACCGTCGACCTCCGCGGCCAGCTTCAGAATATATCGGTCGTCGTAGCACACCATCCGCTTCCCGCCCACCAATCTGCGAGCAAGGCACGTGTAAGTCGCGAACGCACATAGAACACTTGAAGAAAAATTTATGTTTTCATCATAAATAAATATAACGAGGATCACATAAAATTAACATCGCGCCCAATACACACGTCCGACTAGAGAATTCTAATGTGTCGATTGATTTGACGAACAATTTTTTTTCTTTCGTGTTTGTAAAACGTTTTTTCTCTCAATTTGCATTCTCGTTCTCTTGATACACAATTATTATCGCGATTCGCGAAATCAAACGATTCGATTTCCGTAACCTCGCTGCGAGCGAGATACACCGAGAAGAGCAGCAAAAAGACGAAAAAAAAAAAAAAAAAGAAAAAAGAAAAAAAGCAGAAAAGGGGAGATGGAAAATCCTTGAGACTGTTTGAGTCCGCGCGATAGATCAATGCGTGAAGCCGGTTATTCCAGCTCCTGATAATATTAGTCGGTGGCAAAGCAAGTCTGGTGGAGAATCTAAACGAGAGATATCTCCGCTCTTGACGTTCTCTCGGTTTTAAATCTCGTGTCGTAATTCTCTCTCTTTCTCTCTCTCTCTCTCTCTCTCTCTCTCTTTGTTCTCTCGGTTAAAATTAAATTATCCTCTTTTAATTTTAATAAATAACTACACGTCCTGTTTTTGGACCAATCTCTCACCGTAAAATTGTACTTTATCTTTTTACGCGCGTGTAATTTTATTTATTTGCTTTTATCCTCACGATAAAAAATTAATAAACGATTGTTGATCAATTTGAAGGACTTGTTTCAAACAAAAAGAAGCGTATTGAAATAAAACTCTCGTTACATATTTTAATGCGCATTGCATCAATTTTAGGCGCGTGTCTTCTTGCTTCTGACGTCATCATTCAAAATAATTCTGCTGCAGCGAATATACGTACGTAAGAACTTTAACGAATCAGCTCAATCTTCCCGAAGTATAAGCTGCACTAACCTGGATGGTGTAAACACCAGCAAGCGGTCTCTCTCGAGTTCGCTCAGTATTTCCTGATCGACGACCGGATTGTCCGGTCTAGAAGCTTCTTTTCGCCACTTGGGCACGAAAACGGTGATCTCCTTGTGACCTCTGGCGCGGAACCAGTCGACGCAGATCTTGATACCGCGACAGGAAAACACCTCCTTGTTGCCGTGGCTCATGGCGACGTTGCTGCCGTCGATGACAACGGGCCTCAAATCAATCGACGTGATTGTGTTCGTCGTCATCGTCGTTGTCGTCGTGGTCGTTGTCGTCGCCGCCGTCATCGTCGACGCCAAGATCGACTCCCCGCTCCTGTCCGTGCCCGCGTCAGCGTCCAATGCGCCGTCCTGTTCTTCGGAACTGTCGTTGAATTTCGGAGAACAGGTCGCTCCGAGCTTGATCAGCTCGGCCAACAGCTCGTTCTGACCCGGATCTGGTCCGAGCTTCTGTAGAGCCGCCTGTACCAATCTTTCGGTGTAGCCCAGCTTCAAAGCGAATTCCACGCGAGCGATGTAACCTGAAGGGAAATAATTGTTTATCGATATACGAAAGTATATTCACATTTTGAGTGATCTTCATGTTTTTTTTTTTCAAGTTTCCTCGACGGGACTTTTACCTGGACTCTGCGTAGGGGACGGTCCCTGGATGGTGACGTACTCGGCGAACTCGGCCGCCAAAGTGTCGGAGGTAGTGCGAGACACGTCCGAATGTGCCGCCGGATGTGACACCTGCGATGATTCCGTAGAACGCGGACGTCGCGTCACCGACATCGTCGTTGTTGTTGTTGTTGTCATCGTCGTTGTCGTCGTTGTTGCCGTCGCCGTGGTCGCTGTCGCGTCCTCGGCCTCGTAGTCGCTGTCGTATGACGAGTCCTCCGCGTCCGGCATGCTATTTGCTCCTAGAACTGTACAGTCCACGTATCTCTGAAACGAACGCAACAAAAAAGAAAATTCTTTAATAAAATGAGAAACCGGGGAGAAAGAGTGAGAAAATATGTATCAACACGGAGCAACCGCAAATTGAATAAAAATGATAAATAAGTAATCACAATCAGCGATACTTTGGATTTAGAAGAGCGATTGTTTGCGCGATAGGTGGCAATAAATGGCGAAACAACGCGGAAACGAGCGATTTGCAAGTTGCACCGGCCACAGTGTCGACAAGCAAATAACAAGCAATCTATACTCCACTTGACTCTCGGTTCTATTTCCTCTATCGCTCGTTTAACGTTCCGTTACTTAACCGAGTCCTCGTTAGATTTTTACAGGTTTGACCTAGCCCGCGATATATATAACATATATATATATTACTGCATCCACTTTTCCGTCGTCGAATATCAGCGGTGACCCAATTATGTTCGTTCGAATTAGCTCGCTGATCGAGTGCACGTTTGTGGATTGCGCGTCTCACACAAACGGAGAGAAGAAACGCGATATCGCAAATATAAATTAAACAAATTAACGAATTTTTAGCGAGAAACAAACTGTGCAAAAACGATTCGCAATAATTTCGAAGTTCATTTATTTTCGAACGCACACACGAACTGCATAATTTCGCAATATTTATTATCGCAAACGCGAAGATGCGTTAAATTTGTACATTTTTCTTTTTTTTTTTTTTGGATTGTATTTGTGTGATGTAATAAAAGTCGGGTTCGGTTCGAAGATGAGAGAAAATTTGCGTGTGTGTGTGCGCGCGCGCGCGCGCACGATTCGTCTCCGGTTCAAGAAATTATCGTAAACGGGGCATAGCTCTCCCAGGTTGGCGGATGTAACCATTAGCGGAGATCTAGGTGAAAGCAGAGAGACGCGAGGGCAAGAGAGAAAGACTTCGCGTGTAGCGGTTATCAGGGCCGCCTATGCTCCGACCGGCGGCGGCGGCGGCGGCGGCGCGACAGAACGACGTAACGTTACAGGTGTAAAGCGACAACAAAATGTTTCGCATCGTGTGCGCCTGCAAAACGCGCGACGACAACAGGTGAGAGACACTACGCGCAACAGGTAAAAAACCACTATACGTGCAAAAAACAATGTAATTAAAATTTATATATATAATTATTGTAAAAATGCATACGTAAAATTTTTAAAAACATTACTTATTTCACGGAATATTTTAAATTGTTAATTCTCTCTGCAAATAATATAATATGTTCAATTTTAAATCGAACTCCGAAAACATGGGTCTCCCAGACCCACTCAGAAATTGCGCATCAACGTTTCTAGAAAAAATTCGTTCTGTTTTTCGCTTATATCTTCGAAGCTACTAAAGTTTTTCAATTTGTTTAATTTTTTTTTTTTTATCGACGCAGAGTCGTTCAATCTTTTGATTAAAAAAAAGAAAGAAATTGAAAAAATATTGGATTTTTTTAAAGTCGCGTGGACTTCACAGACCCAGTCTTTATAAAAGTTCTTCTCTAAGTGTTATTAAAGTGCCATATAATGAATCGTCGTCTCAACTTGCATTTTTGTGGTCGCGGTGTGTTGCGTCATGGGATTTGCCGGGAGATTTCGTTTCGGGTTCTTTCTGAGCGCGTAATTGTTTTGATGTCGAAATTTCCAAGACGCGACAAAATCAAATCTCTCGCGTCTCTTTCGCGCGATCAAAGTTGTTAGCGAGAATTTTTTTTTTTTTTTTTTTACGTGTGTAAAAACACCACGCAACAATTTTTATTGTTTTTCGGAACGCGCGCGAATTCTTCGGCGCGGCGTGCGAGACTAGGCACAGAAACGTGACCACCGTGAAGCGCGCGTAATGGTTTTTTTTTAATACAAGGTATACAGCGCAATAATTCTGTTAGAAAGTCCGTGAAAAGATAGATCAACCGGAAGACGACGATTTTCCCAAAGAAAGTTCTTGTCGCTCTGCCATACTTTCTCTCCCGCGCGTTCTCTCCCCCGGCGACATTTATCATTCGCTTTTTAACGAACACACATCGAGTGGTTTGTATATGCACACAGTCACACACACACCTAAAATTGTGCGAATTAATTTTTTGATCATTGTACTCTCATAAAATTGAACTTTTTTTTTAAATAATGGCAATATAACGTGGAAAATACAAAATTAAAAATGTGAGAAGAAAGGATGCAGTGTCTGCGCGTCCCTCTCTTCCTCCTCTCCTTCCTTTTCCAAATCACTACTTTTTTTTTATATTGTTTCCTCAGATCTTGTCTATTATTTACAACGTTTGTATACGGGAGTGAAGTATTTTTCACACACAATGTGTGCGCTGCGGTCCGTCTTCAAATATTCCCGAAACTGGTTCCGCGACGCGTTCGCGCTGAGGACACGTTAAAAAGAAAAGGAACGGCGAGGAGAAAAACAGAAGGAAGAGACGCGGTCCGGGAGAGATACCGGTATATCATCAAACCCCAACTAATTTATTCTGATGTCGGCTCGCGCGCAAGTCAGGCTATATAGGATGTGTGTTACAGGATACGCGCGCGTACGCATATATGTATTATATATCGTACAGAAGAGAGAGAGAGAGAGAGATAGATAGATAGAGAGAAAGAAGGATCTTGCACAATCTCTACGTCATATACTTTGTAACTTCATTTTCGACTCGTCTCACGTATTTTGTATTTCCAACAATTACGACATTTTTCATTCACTTGCGAGTTACATTCGTTACTCAACGTTACACACAAGGTTTGTTGTTTCTCCTCTCTCTTCGCTATAAAAACCATATAAACAAAAAATGCATTTAATATTATTTACTCGTGCGCCGTCACCTCTCATCGCGTTACTTTATTATTAATCACCCAGCCAAAAAAAAAAAAAAAAAAAAAAAAATACGTTCGCGGAACATTCAAACGTCCGTATTTTTTTATCATCATCGAAACGCGAACGGTTTTCTTTTTTATGACGTGCGTAACGCGAGAGAAGAAAAAGAACGTTCATTCATCTCCGACGCCGTGGTTGACGTTTTTTTTTTCTTTTTTGGTTGGAAAAAAGTTCTCGAAACGATGTATACGTGTGTGTGTGTGTGTGTGTATATATATATACGGAATCGCTCGCATAATAACGTCTCGACGACGTCGAGAAAATATGCGGGAGTGCATTGGGACTAAGTGGGTCAATATCAATGGAGAAACTCTTCGCGATGAGCAAAGCCGACGAGCGAAGTTGTCGTCGTCGTCTGTGTTACGCGACTTGAAGATAATTTTCACTTGTGCGATTACACCGAAATGATAAAAAAAGTTTCGCGCGCGTGCGAGTTATATTTATTGGTGACGATGTGTCAAAAGCGCAACGTTGTGATATAAAATTCAGGTTTCCCCCCCGTCCCTCGTTTTACGCGAGACTTCGGGGATCGATCGGATTAGCAACAAGTTTCTCGATTGAAAATCGATCGATGTCCCCCCCGGAAAGAGAGAACGTACAACATCCGCTCGTTTGTGCGCGCGGTATAGTCTCTTGCGCGCTTATTATTCCTCATCAAAGGTGTGGTGTGTGTGTGTGTGTGTGTGTATGCGCGCGAGATTCAACCGGACTCGACACACTTCCAATCCGAGCGCGGACCGGTGCGAACCGCCGAGTTTCGAATGATTAATGCGAACCGATCGCGCGCGCGCGCGCGCGGCTGTCCACTTTGCCCGTACTCTCTCGCGATTGCGTGAAAGGCCAGAACGTCAAGTATTCCAACCCGGAAGCGAGCCTTCGAGAGCGCGCGCGCGCGCGCGCACGCGGCACGTTCACCGAGATCGCGCGCGCGCGAGCGATCGACCGCGCGCCGATTCGTTCTTTTTTCGTTTCGGATATTATGCATTACGTCCGGGAACACGTACATATATCCTCGCTTTTCCGTTCTTGCCGTGAGTAAGGGAGCCGGCAAGAACGTTCGTTAATTCATTTCGAAGCGACAATCGTTTCCTCTTCTTCACCAAGAACATTGAGGAACTTTATCGTTTTTTGTCTCTCTCTCTCTCTCTCTCTCTCTCTTTCTCTCTCTCGATTCGTATCTATGTGATAAGTGAATTAAAAGTGAGAAATTCCCGAATCCCGCGTGAGAACCGCGAGCTCAAGGAGTCTTCGAGCGATATATATCGTTATCGTTTGTTCAAGCGCGTGACAAAAATTGTTTACGCGTGAGAGGCGAATGACGCGCTTATATTACATTACGAGGAAAAACTCACAGCCCCCGGGGTCGCTTGTTGTTGTGTTGCGCGCGCCCCGTTATCAGCGATATCGAACGACCAATTAGCGACCGAGCGATGACTCGATTATAAACCGGATG
This sequence comes from Pseudomyrmex gracilis, assembly GCF_002006095.1. Taxonomy (NCBI): domain Eukaryota; kingdom Metazoa; phylum Arthropoda; class Insecta; order Hymenoptera; family Formicidae; genus Pseudomyrmex; species Pseudomyrmex gracilis. The sequence continues at coordinate 48,442 of NW_018020629.1, forward strand.
ACAGCTAATCGCCCGGATAATTATAGTCACGTTTAACGTCAGACCGATTACGGTATGTAACATCATCACGCCACAAAATGGGCGAAAGCGCGCGAGCGCTCGCGCGCGCGCGCGCGCGTGTTGAGAAATTTTAGCATCCGGTAGAATAATTACACAGTCCCTTCCTTTCCTCCCCTCCCCCCCTCGCTACTCTTTTGTTGTGCACGAGCGTAGAAATAGAGAAAAGAATTTAGAAAAAGCGTGCAAAATTGTGCGGAGAAGGCCGTTTTTCTCGCGCGTCAAGAGACTTTTCTAGATGTATTTTTTCTCACGCGCGTGTTTACGTTCTTGATTAAATTAAAACGAGCAAAAGAGATCTCCCGGACACGTCTAACGTTCTCGATATCTCATCGTTTTCTCAACAATGTAAATTCGAAAAAATAAAAAGAGGCGCGTCAACACGGGATCGCGTAACGTCATCATCAGGTAACAAATTAACGAACAATCGTTGAAACGAAGAAAGTTGAACGAACCAGAGGAGGAGAAGGAGGAAAACCTCAATGTTCTCAGAAAACAAAGTTCTGTGAATGAGAACAATCATGTTTGAAAATAAAACGTTCTCTTTTCCAAAGAAGTCGAGAGAAAAAGACAGAAAGATATACATTACATACGCGTATAAAAATTAAAAATCTCTAAAAATAACACAATTTTCAACAATCTTTAAATAACAAACAAACAAATTCCACGTTTCAATGACCCGCGCGACTCGGACATTACATTCCGGATGCGTTACTTGTCCGAGAATCGCACGACGACACACAATAAGAAATCGACAGCTAGATCCGGCAAGGCTCACCTTTCCAGCGACCGTCATCTCTCGTGCCGTGGATCGCGAAGCGTAGATCCTTCTCACGTATGTGTGTGTTGTGTGTTTGTGTGTGTATGTGAGAGAGCGCGCACGTCTGTGTACGTATAAAAGAGGGAATCAACCGCACGAATGGGAGCGGCGGCAGCGAATTGCACTTTTCAACCGAGCAAACGTTGCTCTCGTTGCAACGACAACACACTCCGGTCCCGCGAAATTTATACCACGCACTCGTCGAAGCACCGATCTTCGTCCGCGGTCGCGGGTAAAATCGCGCGGTTGTGTCTATCACCGAGTTTTTAAAGAAGTCGCGGCCGCAGTGTGCGCCGCTGCCAGTCGACGACGTGATCGCGGCGGGGGAAGGGAAAGGGACGGGAGGGACACGGGGTCCGTGGAGGATGCGGGGATCAACGGAACGGACACGCACGATCGCGACGACGTCCGACAAGTGAATGGAGCGGTCGCGCGCGACATACCTCACCGCAACGGCAGCGAGCGACTCCCACCTCCTCCCCCCCCCGGTCGTTGTTGCGCGGCGAGGCGGCACTGCCCACACACGCACGCACACACACACAACCTCTCTTTCCTTACCGCGGCAACGAACCTCACGACCGATTGTCGCGCAACTCCACCTCTACGTACGGAACTACTACACAACATCCGTCAGAACCGCGCGACGGGGTGACAACTAGGAAGTTTCGAAGGTTTTGTCTTTTTTTCTTTTTTTTTTTTACCGTAAAACAACTTGACGTTTGTGGTGCGCGAAAGTTTCGACAATTGATAAATTGAAAGAGAAGGAAGAAATTAGCAGCGTCTTGGAGGGGAACTCCAAAACTCTTAACCTTTTGTACACAGATGTATATATAGGGTAGGATTCACAAAACACAAATATATATACGTACACACAATTTCAATTAAATAAAGTAAAAATAAGATATTTGCAATTCTGAGTAGCGTGCTATGTATTTTATCGAAATCAATTTCAAAACATGACATAAATTATTATACATGTAAGATTAATACATACCACGCAAGATTAATATATATACGTAATCTTTGAAAAAATATTTTTGTTCGAAGACTTTATAACAAACTTTGTAACAAACATCAAGAAAACTAAGATATAACAGAACACTTATATTAAGAGATATAAAATTCCCAAGATATTTTTCCAAAACCCAAGTTAATTACTTTGGAGTCCAAGTTATTTTGCGTTGTAAATGCCAAGATTACTTTGTTCATGACTTGTCAATCTTCTTTAGGGACATTACGGTTGAACCCAACCACCGAACTCTTTCTCGAGTTCTCTGCCAACCGCTAAACACAGATGATCATTGTACGGAGCTGCTATCACCTGCAATTTTAAAGAGAACGTTACGCGAATGTTGAAAACTATAAAATAACGAGGGCGACACTACATTACAAATTAACTCCACTAGAAACATTGTGTCGTAAAGTTCTAAATATTAAAAATACAAAAAAAGAATTATTATTGAGCAAAAAATACACTTCAAAATAATATTTGAGTCGAGATTCTTACTTGAATACCGACTGGCAAGCCTTGTTTGTCCAAGCCCATCGGCACTTGGAGACTTGGAAACCGCAAAACGTTAAAGAAACACCAATAGCCAAAGTTATAAGGTCTGAGAAATGCGGAGTAATGATAACTCGCGGGGAAGGGAGCTGAAGTATACAACAACACTCCATTGTCCCCCAATGTCTCCTGTGGGGACAGATTTTTATAGTATCCGAATGAATGAATGTGTGCAACATGTCAACAAACATCTAACAGAATTTTTTAACAAAGTGCTAAGTTAACAAGTTGTTAATTTGCTGTTAATTTTTGCTCTTCCTGCAATAATTACCGCTAAGAATAGTTTCGCTTTCGCGGTGACGCTTTTTGCCCATTCCGCGTTCACCTCCGGAAAAAAGTCCTCGTCTGCCAATTTAAAAACAGCAGCTGCCGTCAGTTGCGAATTTCCAGTGAGCAGATTGGCTAATTCTCTGATCGCGCTCGTAGAATACTGCAAAATGTTGAATACTTTTTAAGTAAGAAAGTTACGACGAGACGCGTGACTTTTGAGGAGAAAGCACGAATATTGCAAGACATAAGATTAATAAGATTCTAATGTCATCAACTGATATTTATACAAAATTACGTGTTATATATGAAATGCAATCCTATCTTAATCCTTACCTTCCCACCTGTTATGTTTTCTCTGAAATTGACGTTCTCGCGAGTCATCCAATATCTCCACAGTTTAAAACTGTACTCAGAACCCGGTATTTTAATCTGTAACAAACATAACAATTTAAGCACGTGTTAAAAATTTCTTTGTATCTAAACATCAAAATCTATCTCACATGTGCGCATATAAATATGTAGCATTCTGTGAATCACTAGATTTCTACCTTTGTTGCGGAACCGGTGAGTTTTTCTAAATGTTTTACAGCTTTTCTGATTGTGGTCCGCATGGTCTTGGTCACTTTGCTCGCTCTCAAATCTCCAGAACTCTCTTGATAGAACACTTTTAGATCTTTCACATTCACCGACTCATCGAATCTTAATCTGGGCCCGTTTTTATACATGGGCAAATTTTTCAGCCGGTCGTCCAGTTGAAATTTGGGATTTTTATCAATCAGTACCTTTAGAACAGGTGCGATATCTTCAGCGTGTCTGCAAATTGGTCCAGCTGCCACCATTGTATCCAGAAAATGTTTATCACGTAATCCAATTCCGTATACAGATATCAATCCTGACACATAACATCAAAATTTAAATAAATTATCGGATATATATAAAAACTTTTTAGATAAGATAATAAAAAAATAATCAATACAAAAAATTTTTAATATTAACCTTCGCTGGGTTTGTGGCCAAAACATCCGTTAAAAAAGGCAGGCATCCTAGTAGAGCCTCCTATATCGCTAGCAAGAGAGAGCGGAGTACCGCTTGCTGCCATTAGAGCTCCTTCTCCACCACTACTGCCTCCTACTGTTCTGGTAGTGTTGTAAGGATTATTTGTTTGTCCAAATAGATGATTTCTCGATTCCGTCCATAAGTTCAGTTCTGGTACATTGGTTTTTGCGATTAAAATCGCACCAGCCTCTTTCAACAAGCGAACTGTCGCGGCGTCGTCCTCACAGCAATGGTTTCGGCGACAGAGCAAGCCGAGAGAATGGATTAATCCTAACAAAACAATCGATAACAATTGTTGCAATTACTTTGTCGAATCAATATGGATTACTTTTTGACGGATTTTGCCAACCTTCAGCTCGATTGCTCTCCTTCGTGGTGAAGGGAACTCCCAGAAACGGTTTTTCGTTTTTTATTTTTTCCTGATCGATGCCTTGTTGTATCATTAAATCCACCTTCTTTGCATCTTCCAAAGCCGGTTCGTATCTCTCCACCACAATTGCATTTATCAAACAATTTACTTCTTTACATCTTGCAATGAAAGCTCCCACCACTTCCTCCGATGTAACTTGCTTTGTCCTGAAATATCATACACCACGTCATTTTATATATATATATATATATATATACTGTCTATCAAACATTTGAAAACAAATAACTCAATAACATCTCAATATATTGAGTGGCAATAATAGAAATACTGTTATTATCAGACCTTCATGAGCAAATCAGATAAATCTTGTATTTATTTATTTTTTGTATTTTATTATCTTATCATGTACGTAACAAAAGAGGCTGCTATATACAGTGTACACAAACATGTTTTAAAGAAAACAAACATTTATAATTTAATTGAAAAAAAAAAAAAAAATTTAAGTCAATACTCAACCTGATCTTTTCAGCTAAAGAAACTGCACTTTCCAACAGTAACTTCTGTTCCACAGGTGGTACTTTGTTCGCTTTCTTATCATAGTACAGGCCAAAGATAAAGTCCACAATACAATCAAACAGAACATGCAGCTGTATTATTACAAATCTTAAAAACGTGCAACATATCTGTTTGGTATGCTGTATCAGATCCTCGGATTCTGAAGGCTCCTAAACATATGTAAATTACAAAATCACTTTTTTTTTAATAAAAAGCCTGTACTGTACAGTGATAAAAAGATTTGACCGGCCGGCACCAAAAGTGGATGCTACTGAAAGACGCACACAAGCGAGAACCGCCGTCCGTGTGCGTGACGTTACTCACACGGACGGCGGTTCTCGCTTGTGTGCGTGCTCTCAGTGGTTCCCACCACCTCGGTGCTCTTGGTGCTGGCCGGTCAAAAAAAATCTTTCATCACTGCCTGTACATTTAATTTCAAAATAATACACTGTCACATTCTTGTACGACGAAACTACATAAATTTACATACACGTAAGAAAGTAACAATTTTCATAAATTCAAAAAAAAAAAAAAAGACTGTGTGTCAACACAATGACGTGATGAAATTCTGTGTTTACCTTGTTCCTTATAGAAGAACACATAATTTTCCGCAAAAACTGGCAAAATATGAGAGAGAATATTTTTTTTCGATTGCGACAGAGAAGAATCGATTGGTGACGATGACGATTCGAAATGCGGAGATAAACAACACACCTATCAGGCTGCGTTCCGCTATTAGTGCTGAAAATCTATAATATATATCGCATAAACTATAAATTTTCTGATTGACATTGAATGACAGAACGTAACGTTAATATGAGAATGGCATATGTAATCGTTGTCATATATAATGATATATTTACATGACCAGTCAGTGATCTCTACAACAATGTTGGGCGATATGTCGAGTACTGCTGAGTAACACTGGTGGAAAGATCGAGCTCGCTGCAACGAGAGTATCGAAGTGGTGAGGGCGCGTACACAAGCGAAAACCGTCCTCACGGACGACGGATTCTTGCTTGTGTGCGTACCCCACCGCTTAGATATACTCTCGTTGCAGCAGGCTCGATCTTTCATTACTGCTGAGTAATGGCTCATACATGAGCAAACATGTACATAGATTAGATATGAACACGATAGAGATATGAACCGATTGCTGTGACGTCTGACACACAGATCCCCCAAATGGGTGCGTTCAGACAACTCAACAGTTGCGCAACGGTTGAGAGATAATCACTTCTGATTGGATCATACTTTTGGAACCGCACCAGATTTTGAAGAATAGTCTTATCATAAGTGACGATCTCTCAACCGTTGAGTTGTCTGAACGCACCCATTGACCGAACGGTTAAGACACATTGTCTCTGATTGGAACATGCTCCCGGATGTATCTTAGATCCATGAGAAACGGTCCTATAATAACCCCGTTTACTAAAGCCTATGTCACACTACGGATTGGGATTGAGATTGGATTGAAATTTGACCAATCAAAAAAAAGAAAACCAATCCTACATTTAGTGATCTTTGCTCTGATTGGCCAAATTGCAATCCAATCTCAATCCTAATTTGTAGTGTGACATAGGCTTAAGGATTGACGTTTCGGAACCAAACGCAACCACCGATCTGTTATCACGCGTGCACACGCGCAAACAAATCAACTTGATCTTTACGTCGTGTCCACGCAAGGGTTATCTCATCCGTGTGTGATTAACAAGAAGGTTATTTTCATAGAAGAAGCTGTCGTTCTTCTAATCTAGGCGTGAGATGGATTGATTCTCATTACCTCTCTCTTTGACGTTTAAAATGAGATAATTGTGAGATCGGATTCTTAAGTGTTGCGACGCAATAAAGAGTCCTAACCAAGTGGATGACACGCACCGAAGATGTTCTCGAGCGGGCCGAATTACACGAAGCTGAAGACGCATCTGCGTCTGGCGATTAATCGTCTGAAACTGTTGGAGAAGAAGAAGACGGAGCTGGCGCAGAAGGCGCGACGTGAGATCGCCGATTACATCGCCGCCGGGAAGACCGAGCGCGCGAAGATCCGGGTGGAGCACATCATCCGCGAGGACTACATGGTGGAAGCGATGGAACTCCTGGAGATGTACTGCGACCTGCTCCTGGCGCGATTCGGTCTCATTCAGCAAATGAAGTAAGTAACGGCAAAACACAATTCTCTCTGCGATCAAAACGCAATAATTGTAGTAGGCCTGTGTGAGATTTGAAAGCAAAACGAAACATTGTTTAAATGTAATTTGCGCTAATTTGAATAATTGCTTGTTACTTTATTTTAATTACTTATATTATTCACTCATTAGGTCTTTTTTTTTTTTTATCTTATCATTCGCGACAGTGTTTTATCTGGCAACAGAAAGTGTATTGTTTGAGGTGAAATTTAAATTGCTCATGGAGCAATTACACAAGGATTGTATACTTGTAGTCGCAGGATTTAATCATTTGATGTACATATAAATTTTCAGAAATCTTGATGACGGTTTGGCCGAGGCCATATCCACCATCATTTGGGCGGCACCTCGTATCCAGACGGATGTGCAAGAAATTAAGGTCATAGCGGATATCCTAACGTCCAAATACGGCAGACAGTATACGGAAGCGTGCCGTGAGGAGGCGATACAGACCATATCGGAGAAGCTGAAGCATAAAATGAGCGTGCAGTCACCGTCGAAACTTCTCGTGGAAAAGTATCTGATCGAAATCGCCAAAAATTACAACGTGGAATACGAGCCGGATCCGCAGGTGATGGCCGAGGCTCAGGACGCGATGCTGATAGACATAGGAGGAGAGTCGAGGAATAATCTGGACACCGCCAGCGGAGGAATACCTCATCCGCCTGGCTTCATCGGTTTTCCACAGGCGCCGCTCCTACCGGATCCCGGATTCAACTCGAGCACGGTAATAACTTGGAGTACTTTTCCAAAAAGACAAAAAACAGTATTGCTTTTTTCAGTTTTTTTTTTTTTTTTTCCAGTTATTACATCACTAAGAGAAAACGTTGTGATGTTTCAGGATTCAGCCAAAGACGCTTCTTCCATAGGATTTGTGTCCCCGACGTCTCCGCCTTCTGAAAAGGATCAGAATACCGCTTTCAGTCCCGCTGCTTTTTCGTACAACATTCCTCTGGACAACGCCAACTCGAACAAACCTGTGAGTTAACTCGCATTCTCGGACAACACGAGTTCCGCCTGATCAATAAACAACAACGGTGTTCTCTTGCTAAACATCTGAATTTGAAATTTTCTTAATTAGGAGGAAGATTTGCCGCCTCCGTACCGACCTCCGGACTTTCCACCCGATTTAAACAAACAGGTAAAAAAGCTTTGCGCCTCTTCGAATTTTCACGGAGTGAAAAATTAAAAATGCGTTGTGTTAATTTTTCTTGTTTTCTTCCGTGCAGTCGGACGAGAAGCCTAAACCTCAACCGAGATCGAAGATGCCGATGAACAACTATCAGCTCCCGGATCTTCCGGCAGTGCCGACGGAGAACAACGATCCGTCCGAAAATCCATCTGAGAACGACGACGTTGACTTCGACGATCTGATGAAGCGATTCGAAAACTTGAAGAAGAGGAAGTAACACGCTCCACACGGATGCAATAATATATATCCTGAATATCGCGTTAATTTCTATTATCTTTATCGTCACGATAAAGCGACGTTGTATTTTATAGTAGTGCCTTCCGCAAAAAGGAAAGGGTATATCTAGTATTTAAGGGGGATAAAATTCAAAATGCTTTCGCGCGCGACAAAAAAAAAACAGAAATATATATAACTGATAATACAATTACGCTTTATCTACGCTCTGAACGAGAGATTGTATAAATTGTTAAAAAACAATTTATTATTTTAATTAAACGTGTTAATTTATTATGAGTCTTTCTACTAAATTATTGCACGCTAACGCTCCGCGTTGCCTCGTAACAGCTACGTAGTTTTTTTTTTTTTTTTTTTTACAGAAACTGATTGTCGTCATCATTGGAAATGCGATCGTGTTACCACTAGTTATCCCAATCTTCGCATCTCTGAAAAAAAAAACAAAAAAAGTGTGAAGTCACGTTCAAAACCGATCGAAGGAATATCGGACGTTTGTCGGTCGATAAAATTTTGTACTTCTTTTCCTTTGTCCGACAGACAGGATAGGAGATTCTGCGAGAACTGACATTTGTCCTGTCTCATTTCCAAATTAAGATAACGGAAACACTCGACGACGGCTTCCTCCGCGAAGTCTCGCAGCTCCGGATTACGTATGTTACGCGTCGTGAACTGTACGACCGAGTTCTGCTCGGGAAATCCCCTTTGATCCACCTGTTGTAAACAAAATTTGAGAAGACTGATTGCCGATTAAGATTTTAAAAGAGAAATCTTTGTGTATTTTACCATATTTAATTCGTTGAAAACACACTGGACGATGCACTGTAATAAAAAAAAAAGCATAATATACATAATAATTAATAGTTCGATATTTTGTATCGACATAAATTCAAGTTGACATAGAAATAATAAGAGAGAGAGAGAGGAAGTAATAAATTTATACACAGTCACACATGTTACATCAGCTTGAACTTTGGTTTTTTTTATAAGACACTTGTGTAGCTCACGGATCGTTGTTGATTCTTGTCGTAGTTCTGCGAGTTGCTGTTGTACGTCTGATCGTAACTCGATCTGACACCTCCGTCGGAATAACCAAAGTCGCGAATATTGACACCCCGATTGGGATTATATTGCGTATTTCTCCACTGTCCGTTCGTGTAATTGATTGAATAACGTTGGTCGTTGCCGACGTTTCTTTGTTGATTCCCACGGTTCCTTGATTACACATTAACGTTATTTATTTATGTTTTATTAACACGTTCGCACGCAATCGAAATTAAAATTATGCGATTAAAAAACGCGCGATTAATTCGATTCTTCGCGCTTTTTGCCTCGTTACCGATTGTTATTTTGATTCTTCCACGACTGCGTGTTGGACTTGCTATTGTCGCTTGTGAAAAACTTGGTGTCGAACATGTCCATGATCGAAGATTCGTTGCTGTTGCTGTCATCGCTCGACGCGGAATTGTCGCTGTAATCGTCATCGCCCGCGGATCGTTTCTTGCAAACCCGCACAATCTTCCGAAACTGATCGTTCACTTGCTGAACGCCGCTTCTGCATTTTAATGACTACAACGATTAAAAAAAAATAAATAAATAAAATAAATAGAAGAGTGAATTCGTTATCGATAAAAAAAAAAAAAAATGCAATTTTATATGTTTTTCATTTAAATCAACTCTGAGTACTTACGATCGCTGACTCCGTCAGTAATAAACAAACGCCGCACAGAACGATCAGTCTGATCATTTTACACAGGCAATATTCTATCTTCTTCCAGATAGAGATTTGTTCTTCGATTTCTCACATGTACGCTCGCAACGTGTATTTATAAAGTAAATCGCTGAAAAAAAATGCGCTCACATAATCGAGACGAGAGACAAGTTGACAGGATGAGTTGACAAGTTGACAATTGTCTCTGAAACAAAATCGATTGTTCCATATCCCGGATGTGTGAAGACACGCACGACCAACTCTTCTTACGCAATTCTTTCAATTATCGATCGAATCATCACGAGCATTGTTATACGGATAAAAAGTTCTTGCTAAAGAAAAACCAATTGAGTTGTCAGGAGGAAAAACACAAAACTCAATCAATCGGGAGGGAAAGTGAGAGCTTTGTGGGAACAACACACGAGCCTCGACGCGTTCGACCGATCAGTCCTCCGTAAATTGTCCGCCAAAAAAGATTTATAATGCGCGTCGAACGCTCCGTAAGTCTGTCTCTTGTTCGTCTCCTCGTTCTCGCAATAAAATTTTGTGTTTTTTTTTTTAATCGAACAAAACTCATCCGAACACAATATAAACTTATTATGCGCGTTTTTTTTCTTTTTGTTGTCGCGCGTAGGGGGATCGCGAAATAAGATCCGACGAAGTAACAGAGCGCGAAAATGTGAAAGCGATTAAACGTGTCGTACTACAGATTTCACTGAGTAATTTGCGTGAAACACTTATAGTTGACGCGAATCAACACAAAATTAACAAGTTCGTCGCGCGTGAGAGAAAAATTAATTGAATTGAAAAAAGAAAAAGAAATAGAAAATTTTGTTTATACTTCTTGCAGCTTCTTCTCACAGTCTTTTTGTTCGCGATCATGTTGTCAGTAGGCGAGAATAACGCAAATGCAGAAGTCACATCGCCATATGGAGGCCACACATTGACACTGTCACATCCCGATGCAGAATTTAAGGATGATGAAAGACAGCAATCGGTGGACGAAAGCCGGATAGATTTTCAAATAAGGAATCATCGGGGACCGGGGACGTACATATTCGGTTTCGACACTGGACACGGGTGAGTGTGAAATGACCTACCAAGGTAAAATATTTGTTAACAAAAAAAAAAAAAAGACAGTATTAGAAAAATGCCGATAATAACAAAGTTTATATATATACAATATTCACACAAGACTATAAATTATTTTCTACATATCTATTTTCTCTCTACGCTGTAAACTTTCTTTTCTTGAATTAAGTTTATGGTCTAAAAATATTGTTTTCTCTTACAATTTAATTAGTCGCATACATGTAGAATCGATAAAACAATTCGTTAATAACTGCTCGAATTGTTTAAGAAAGCATAATCACATCGAAATGACGTATGTCGTTTTTGTGTACGCAGAAAAAATCGGCAATACAGAATGGAGGAGCGGCTCCAAGACGGGAGCGTGAAGGGTCGATATGGATTTTACGATCCGAAGGGAAAGCTCAGAGTTATCGGTTATGTTGCGGGCCCGTACAGCGGTTACCAAGAACGCCATCACGAGACTATTACTTACAAAAAGCCTGAAACTTAATGCTCCATCTCTGTAAAAAAATATATTATCCCTAAAAATGTATTACTTTTCAATTGTCTTGAACAAAAAGAATAGAAACAAATTACACGTTCGGATGTAAATAAATTCTGACGGCGCAATAGGGTTAAATCATTTATTTAACAATAACAATAGCTCTATATGTAAGAAAAAAAAATATAAACACAAAAAAATATGTAAATATTATATAATATCATAGTACAGATATACATATTATATATATATATATATGTACACATACTGTATATATGCTTACATACATTTATTTATGTATGTAAGCACTTCGTATGTATCTATGTATAATTTGGATTTGATCCATGGTGATCCACTGAACTCTACTTATATCAGAATGCTCGAAACAATTTGCGGGGGACAGAAAGCACGTGGTGCACATACACTCGATCATTCTCTCGCGTCACATTAATGTGGGGAACAGGGGATTTGTATGAAGAAGCGCATTCCACCATTAATAAAGTTCAATGATTCATACGGTAAAACACGTTCTCGTCCACTGATTGTGGATTGCACAGAAACACAAAAATTAAATGTATACGTATCTGCTTAAATTATTCTTAAAGTTTTGCATCTCTCCTGTTCTGTGTGAACCGCCTGAATTATCATATTTCTTCAGTATCTTTGACACTTTTAACGGAAGTCATCTTTCATTCAGACGTCGCTCGGAAATTATTTGCTCTTCTTCGCCTCGGCCGTATTCCCCGCTCCGTACGACGAGGCCTTGCTTATCTCCGACATCCCGAGGGTTTTGTACATTAGCAGATAAACTGTAAATCGATTTTTATTTTCCCATAAAAAATATATGAAAGATTTGGATGTATAAAACAGGATAAGCGACACTCGATATGTTTTCCTACCTTCTTCTTTCTTTAATTTTTCTTTCTGGCTTGCGTGTTTCACAAGCTCTTTACACGAAAAAAAAAAAGTTTTTCATTCTGACCGATATCGAATTTACAATATTTTTTTTCTGACTAAAAAACTTTAAGTTGCGCTTTCTTGAAATGTGTGTCGAATATCACTTATCCTGTTTTATATCCGAGCCTCTCGCGCATTTAAATGTACATCGAGATCAGGTTTCTGCTGATTTAAAGCCGTATCACATAACAAATGGTGTAAATACATATCCGAATAATAATAATAATAATAATAATAATAATAACAACAATAACAATAATAATAATAATAATAATAATAAGCGACTTGTGCAATCAGCATTCACATAGTTGAATCTGACGCGAGTTAACAAAGCGGTAACTAAGATTGATAAACGCTCGAAAATGTGACATCTAAGAACGATGATCTATCTAAAGTAGCAGTCGGGTGAAGAGTAATGAGAGGTGGATAATACTACTTACATAAAAAGATAATTGCGACTCCGATGGAAAAGTAGAAGATCGAGCCGGACAAAAGAAGCCTTAGAAGATAATACAGCATTGGTACGAGGACAACTACCGCCCAGAATATGGTATTAATGAGGGAATAATATCTTCTTTTCAGCTTGAACGACTCTGTCCTAGGCACTCCGCTCGTGGCAAAAAAATCGCCTGTCTTATAGAAACTCTCCGTCATACGATCCTACCAATAGCCAACAATTCATGTCTAGCGTTAATACGAAATTAACTACTGAATTCGAGGGGTATGTGGTTTTGCGTGTGCTGTTCCGTTTAATCGTAAACTTTGAAAATTCTTATTATAATATTTTCGGCATTTCTAAATGATAATCAAATACGAGACAAGCTTACGGTGTTTCAGTGAAAATGCGAACAACAAACAAAATTTTAACCAAGTAATAAATCATCTTGGTAAAGTTGTCTATTTGAGTATAACGATCAACTTTCTAAATGTAATTGAGATACCTTCAGCTATATCACTTGCAGGACTATATATTTCTACTGAAATCATAACTCTTTAACTAAAATAATTTAATAATTATTTCTCAATGAGAAATGCAGACTGTACCTTCTGTTGAAAGAGTTTCTGCAGCCATTCGGCAGCCGCCTCGTCTCCCTCAGGTACTTCCTCAATAGGAATTCTTTTAGCGTACATGTGACCTTCCAGAGGCTTTCCAAGGAGGAGATTCATCATGGTTGGCTTTACCGGATCAGACGGCTTAAATGCTATTTGAATGTCGTAAATAGCGGCCGGTTTACCTCTCATAAGCGGAATGCTGGCGGTGAAACCCTTCGTACGTGGCGTTAAGTGATAATTCAACACTGGTAGACCCTTCTCTATGGCGAATTTCTGACTGGCTTCCAGTTTCTTTGGCGTGAATCGCGTACCTTCGGGATAGAGCAGTAGCTGCAATCACAAACCCCGAGTTATTTTTAACAATTTTTAACGAAGACTATCGAACACTTTGAGAGGTAAAGCTCATGGAAATCAGTATAAAACTTGCTTCGACAAAAAATAAATAAATAAATAAATAAAACAAACAACTGAAACTGACCCACATCGTGTCGGGATATTCGATCAGCTCTGTGATCTGAGTCCTGATTTTCTCTCTGTCCTTGTCCCAACTTCTTTCGAGGAAAATGCTCTCGGCGAATTTCCACGCCCATCCCAATGTTGGAATATATTGTATCGATTTTTTTGCATAAGATTTGCAATTCTGCGAACACACAGTCTCTCATGGACTCTTCTAGCATCGAGATGTGAATGTACATGTTTAACACAGAATACTTACGCCCAACAGTCTCACGCGATCGCACAATAACCAACCTATTAACCAGTCCGTCTCGTAACTGTGGTTCATCAGAAGATAGCCGTGCTCGTTACCGTAATATTTCTCGAAGTCATTCTTATCAATGTACAATATTAAATCCGATCCGGACCACCATTCGGCCATAAATACTAACTCTGAAGAAAGAGTAAAGAAAACACAAATGTGTATTAATTATTCGGAAACATTGCGTTTTAAAACTCTAATTCAAGACAATGTGAAAAAACTTACGACAATAAAAGGAGTAGCAAAGATAGTAGTTAATCTTGCGATAAAGATACTTGGAAAAAGGCCTTAATCCAAAATATAAAATGCATTGGAAGAAGTTGATTATTAAGCCGGACGTAAAAAATGTAATGGCAAACATAAGATGTATCACTGACGATTGTTTCACAGAAGTGAGCACTCCCATGGTTCCAATATATATTGAATTGTAGATGTTACAAAAAAAAACATAAATACTCTCTCTCTTTCTCTCTCTCTCTTTCTGTTTCTATACCTTCAACAGAAATATGAGTCAACTAATTAGAATAAGAAGCTAAATTATATATCTGCAACAAAAAAATCTATATTTAATTTCTTAGAATTTACTCTATCAAAAAGAACTCATAATTTTTATTTAATTACTTTTTCATCCTAAAATATAAAACTAATTTGCATATTTTAATATAAATAAAAAAACTAGTTTACATTTAAATGAAAAAGATTTGTGTAAAAAAGACTAGCATTCACACAAGTATCAACAAAGACGTAAAACTTTGCCTATACATACGTAATAAACAGATTATACTTTCTAATTCTATACGTTGTTGTCACGTATATAGAGAGAATTAAACTTCTCAAGCATTAATTATAGCTCATGAGAAAAACTTATGTTGCACAGACAGTAAATCATAATAGTACTATATTTTATATCTATTTATAAAGATATGTAATCTCTCTAATGTGTAACAAAATAGAAAATATTATATGTAATATAATTTATTAACAAACAGGTCTTAAATTCTCAAAATATAAAAAGCAGAGATAATAACATATTCTCTTTGCGATAATTTGGCGATTATTAAGTAAAAATAAATATATAAAACCCAAAACAATGTAGAAATCTCTGCAATATGTACCATGTTATGTATATTATAACATATTGTATATGTACACATCTGTCTGACTGATTACATACAAAAGATTATTAATAGAGATTATTGATAGATATCTTTTAAGTTATATAAAATTTTATACAACCGATATGTATACAACCGTGCAAGATAGATTTTTGCTATAAGTAACAATATATTTCAAATTTTTTATATTTATCTTGATTTATGAACTGAGTAATAATTCACTTTGCAGTTGCAACTTTTACTTTTTGTTATGCAAAACAGTTATCAAGATTTATGCTGAGGTAACTAAAGCAAACAATTAGAAATATGTGCCACATGTTCAGAATTGAGCAATATGTGCATATGTCATATGTGTGTATTACTCATCAATTATGAACACGTAAATTGCGGAAACTTTTATTTGTATACTTCACAAAATGCATATTTTTAGTAAAGTCATGTGTATATCCTTTTCATATTATCTTATATATATCACACATATATATGTGTATATATATCTATCTTATCTATCCTTGTATGTGTATATATCTATATATCTATATATGTATATATATCAACAAAATATTGTGATCCGTAATTTAGATAACTGATCCTCATGCGACATATATTGACAAATTAGTTGACAAAAATTTTTTTATTAGAGTATTTACTGAATTTTCAAACCGAGAAAGAATATTTTGGCAGACTAATCTACGAGAATGTTAAATGGGGCTCACCTAATTTAGCATCTCTGACGAATAAAGGAACCGAAATGCGAAGAAAAATAACTGTGCTCGGTGCCAATGATGTGATCAAAGTGCAAGGTTCTAAAGTTCAATAACGACGGCGTGTCGATGGATGTTGATCTGTGCGTGTTTCGTCGTCGTTTTTACTACTACATGACCCTCATGTCATCCGTAAGTCAGAATTCTACCTCCATGCTGCTTCGTGCCTGCGATGCGCGCGCAACCGTGAGCGAGCGTCCAGATGTTTACGACAGGAGTTATTATACCTATAGAAAAATTATCTCTCGGCGCGGAGATATATTTATATAAAAAAACAATCCCGAATTATCTATGTGCGGTTTTGTGTATGTGAGACGTACACACAACGGTGATACGGAAAACCAACGGGATTGCGTTTCAATTAACGCTTTTCACACTAACACCATTTCGCACTTGGTTGTTATTTCTCCAGCATCGCGTCCGTTGTGTGTGGTATATATATACGTATATACAATATACACGGTGGATAAAAAAGTCGCAAGTTCAAAAAGAGATATTTCTAAAACAATAAACCCATTGTAAATGTATAAATATACTTTTTATATTGTATGTCATGTATTATGTGTGTGGTAATTGTTATTCTTTTAATGTAATATAAAAAAGTATATGTTAATATATAATACGTGTTAAATATACATAATGTTTATGCTTGCGTTATACGCGTTACATTTTTATTTATGTACATATTGACATTTTTTATGCGAGAAAAATAAATCCAAGAATATAAAAGTGTGTATAGTTTTGTTACATATATACTCTGTGTGATTTTATATATGTGATATATTATTATTATATAATACATCTAGTTCAAAGCACAACGTTCTAACATAAATTGTATTTTGTTTATATTATACTTTAATAAACATTTAACTTTCAGTGATTAATATGTTAAATTTATTGGTTTGAATTTTACGGCATTGTACAGTAGTAACAACAAGGAGATTTAATTGTATTTTTGTTCATATATTGATCGTAACAATTGGAATGTATATGATCCTTTTTTTTGTATGTACACGTAAGATATCGTAAGAAGAGTTGAAACTCGCGCTCGGGAGTACAAACGGATTTCTGATTGGCCATGGTGCTATTATGCGCAGTGCAACACCATGTATGCACAGATGTGAAACTCACTTACACACAGCTTCCGGACGATTTTTAAAATTCTGTAATGGCAGAGAGCGCGAGATCAGTTCTCTCTGCAGTTCTCCGTTGGTCGTGGCGGAAATCAGTCGATTGCGCTCTTGTCGCGCGTTTTTTTTTTCGTGAGGACACAGGCACACCGAAGTGAGTAAAAGAAAAAAAAACAAAACCCAATCGGTTTATCTCGAATGCGCTCCTCGCGCTGAAATAACGATCGATCGATATCGATATGTGGACAACACGAACTCGGACTGCCGTAATACGCGTTCGTTCCTTTCCTCTATGCGTCTCTCACACGGTGCGGACGAAAAAAAAAAAAAACAAAAAAAACAAAAAGCGCGAGCCAACTTTTCATTACTATTCAATATAACTCTATTCGTGTTTTGTCTCGCGCGTCCGAGATTCTTCCGCGTCTTTATTGCCACTTTTTTATTCGTATTTGTTTTTTTTTGTCCCGATAGTATTCCTCCTCTTCGTTTTGTGCACGTTAAAAAAAAAACAAAATACATAATCGGAATGCGTATAGTATACTTGCTCGTTTTCATATTTCGCAATTGCTCGACAATTTGTTCGTTTCGTTCTTCGATCGATTTTAAACCATTTAAAAATATCGACTATAATCATATTTCATAGTCTCCGTTATCAGCTAGTTTTTTTTTTTTAAGATAATATGTACATCGTAACGTACGATTTTGTCGATGTCAACACTCATTGAAGCATAAAAAAAAATCGCGAGACGAGTAACGCACGCAACAGGTTTTTAAATCCCGGGAAATGATAGATCAGATCTAATTTATATCTAACGAGATAAAAAAAATGGAAGAAATCTAATTACATATAAATTAAATATACATAGTAGATCTAAATAGATACAAGAGAGATATCTCTCTAATTAGATTTCTATAAAATTCACACCTTATTTATCCTTATATTTACTCAGATCACCTCAAATCTGTTCACATCTGCATAGATTTACTTTATATCTATTTAGATTTAATTTAGATCTAATTAGATCTTTTTTTTTTCATTTTTTTATCTCGTTAGATTTAAATCAAATCTAATCCATTTTTTCCTGGGAAGTATTTTTTCCCGCGAAGTATGTACTTTTTATGTGTAAAAAGATTTGTTGTGAATTGAAAATATATTATTATTGTGAAAAGAAATATAAATACATAATTTATAAAATTTTTGGGTTTGTGAGAAGAACGCTTGCAAATTTTTTCGAAATATTAATTACTTTTTTGTCGGGAAAAATTTTCTAATATTAATAAATTTCTTTTGCATTGTTTGTTGATGTGTAAAATTCTTAAACCACAAAGTGACAACAAGAAAGCAAATTATTGCTAATACTTGTAAATACACGTGTATTCTTTAGCGTTCTTTTGTAAATGTAACAAAAATTTTTTCCGTATTTCTCAACAATAAAATGATATCAATAGAAACAGATCGAGATGAAAATTCGATTTTTTCTGAAGGCTACGAGAAAATAAATCGATTCTCGACCAACTTGATTCGCGTTTGCTGGTGCACTTATGTAAAGAGCAAAACAAATTTGTTGTACTTGAAACACATGGCTTGATGGCTATAATAGACCATATGGTTTCTTGAGGGAATGCTCATCTGTGTATGGCTATAAATAGTCCCACACACACATTTCATCCCTCCGTCATGTACCAAAGAAGGATTCTGTGCTGCATCGCGAGTCTAAGAAATGATGAAAAAGAAGTGAGCGGGGTTCGTGTGAAAGAAATCTCTGTATTATTTTTCTCTCGCGCGAGCCGACGTATTCAAACGGAAAAACCCCGACGTATATATAAATATTCGAAAGTTTAGAGTGAAATATGTGTGCGTGTGTAGAAGTTAATTTTTATTAAAAAAAAAATTAAAATAATTCTTAAATTGTTTCCGTATTGAAACAATGCACATCTTTTTATGACGTGTATCGCATAAATCAAACGTGTATCTAAAAACCTAGGTAAGACATATGTTGTTTATATTGACCGCAAGAATAATTAACCGAAGTTGATTAAAATAAAAATGAACGAGAGCATAAATATAATTGTGTGATAAGAAACAAAAAATTGAACACCGTATATATACTTTGCCGATTTTCGTTTCGAGTATAATATATTATTATGAGTGATGATTTCTCTGTACCCGGGGTCATCGTGAGTGACCTGCGCATTTCTTATCTCGATCGCATTCAATTAGACACACAGGGAAAAAGAGAGAAGCTTTTTAGTTTATAGAAGTAGAGTAACATTTTTTCTTCATTACCAAGTAGCGCGAAAATAAACTGACTTCTTCTTACTTTATTTGTTTGTAATTTGCATTTTTATATATGTTATCAGCGTTCAACATTAAATGAAATTCGTCGAAACGTAATAACGCGAGCAAATTTCAAATAGTACTGAGTGACGGGAGTGTGTACGGACATCGCTGTGTCTTGCGAACAACTCTTGACAAGAGAAACAACAATGAGGCTGCCACTTCTCTTGACGTTTTTGTATTGCTTCTGTCTTGAGATCGGTTACACTAGGGAAATCAGGTATGTAAAATCCATTATTTGATAGTACGCGATCGTGCGCTCTCGTTCTCTTCTCTCTTCGAACAAGATCAAGATTTCAGTAAAAATTACAAGTGTTCTCGCAAACAATATTTATATCAATCTTTGCAGTCACGAAGACATTAAAGATGCGATGCTGAGTTTGGTGCACATGATGCGCGAAAACACCGAGAAATTGGAGAGACACGAAGCGAGGGAACGGCAGCTGGGCGATCAGCTGAAGAAGACTATAACTATCCTGACGAAGCGCGTGTCCACCGTGGATCTTCTGAAGGTGCAGCTGACCAAGATGGACGAGAGAATCGCGGGGATAGAGCATCTAATCACGCAGGTGATCGCTCCCGTTTTCTTAATTGAGTAGGACACTAAGCGAAAGCGAAGTTCTTCTATGTGAATGTTGATTTATTTCGTCTCGCAGAAAGACGAGAGAGAGCGCATACAAATGCAAAAGACCGCGGACAGTCTGGAGGATCTGGAGAGCCGCCTGGAGAGCTGGTTCGCGGACGTCGAGAACAAGGTGGCGGAGATGAACAGCCGTCCGGACACCACTTCCGCGCTGGACAACGGCCTCGCCAACGTTCTCGGCAAATTGAACGACACCGAGACCAACTTGGTGGAAGAGCTTGCGCGACTTAAAGAGAATCTGAATAATAACATGGCAAGGATAGACAAAGAATCGACCAGGCTGATGGAGAAAACATATACCATCTTCTCAGAGGTGATTTATATCTGTGAAAAGGAATGATATAATCTTTCTTGCGCGTATGTATGTTCAATGCATTAACGAAATGATTCATCTTTCTTCACGGATTGCAGATGCAAGACGCGATTGCCAGAATTGGGGACATCGAGATTTCCTTGGAGAAAATAAAGCAGAATATTCCGTCGGAGCGACAAGTGGATACGAGTTCCTTTGACGAACAAGCTAAAACGTTGATACGAGTGCAGGAGCTGCTGGAAAACACATCTGAAAGAATACAAGAATTACCCAGGTGACATTTGAATTCAAACGTCTATGTTCGCAATTTCGAGTTTTGATATTCTCGACGAGAACACGTGAGAAAATATTCAATACGTTTTAAAATTTATAATAAATCTCACGACACAGGATGAGCGAGGTGCAGACGCTACACAACGAGACGCAGACTGTGCTGCAAGAAGCTAAACACGAACTGAAGGACGCTATCGCACGAAGCGCTGGCAATACCGAGGATAAAATAACAGAAGGTAAAGACGAAACAAAGGACTCGATTACGGCATTACGGTGAGTTCTAAACAAATATTAAAAACACCTAGTTAACGCGTGAAAGGAAAAAAACAATGATGTCACACAATATGTGAATGAATATTCAACACTGCAGGATGGATCTGGCAAACAACGCGGAACGCGTAAACCAAGAACTGCAAAACTTGGAAAAAGGTCAATCGGTGATGGTTTCCATGGCCGATCACGTGCTAGACACGAAGAAGAGAGTGGAATACGGCGTGCATCAGATCCTGTTGGAAGTTGGCGACCTAGTGAAATCTCAGGGTATCAACATCAACAGCACTCTTAGCCAGAGATTCGATGGGATTTCGAACGACATTATGGACAATCAGAACGGCGCTCTGGCGAATCTTACCAGTAAGATGGAACAGGAAATGAACAAGGTAAAAACCTGTTGCTCGCTTAACGCGCATCGCCTCGGAGACCTCGTCGTTATCGCTCTCGTTGCAGGTCTGGCGACAAATTAACGTGATGTACCAGCAGATGACGGAGAGCGCTCGTGCTCTGGACAAACTGCACCAACAGAACGAAGCCTACGTTAACGGCACGACGTCCACGATGGGTGGCATGGAAAGCAAGGTGGCGATAAGCGCACTAACTATATCAAAACAATGAAACGTCGAAAATTCACTTGAAAATTTCTCAAAATACTTGGCAAATATTTACAGGTTGGCGAGATAACAAAACGCATGACAGAAGTGGACGAGAACTTGAATTACCTTCTCGGCCGCCTGTCCCTGGTGACACAGGAATTCAATCAGATCAAAACAGGTTTAGGAAACGCGTTGGATAATATTAAAGCTTCTTTTAAAGTAGTTCAGGAGAAGACGTCGGATTTAACTCACCCGGGTCCTCATCCGCTCCCGAAGGACTGGAAGGATCCGAACGAACCCGAGACCAGAAAACCAGATGGTAAGCTTCCGCCGGACCTCATGAGTCATATCTTCAACGTACCTTCCAACTGACCTCTTGAAGTCTTCGAAAAGTCTCCCGATTAATCCGCATTTGTTCTCATTGAGATAATATAAAAGTTTGATAAGCAAAGAAATCACACTCTTGATTTTTCATCTTCCCGCGGGAGTTCGGCAGAAAATTCGGAATTGCGAATCCAAAACTGATGACACCGCCCTGGTAACTTTTTTTTTCTATCACGGCATGAACTGTTTGTTTTAGTTGTGCCTGTAAAATAAGCCATATCTGAATCTCTCAGATCAAACGACTGGCTCAGACTAATCTCAGTCAGCGAGGAAGGTAGCCCATCTTCATTCTCAGAAAATGAAGTAACATCCCAGCACTGCCACCAGCATTATCATCATCATTATAACAATCGGGAGACGATTGCAATATTATATATATTGCCATTGAATCTTCTTATATATATACTTACATTTTTTCACTTGCCCACCTTGATTAAAACAAAAAAAAAGAAATACATATGTATAAAATTCTTATATATAATAATCCAAGGTATTCATTAATTGGTTCATCACATGTACATTAATGTGCCACGTTTGTGTTGTAACAGTTCTTTATTTCTAAATGGTA
Organism: Pseudomyrmex gracilis; assembly: GCF_002006095.1. NCBI lineage: Eukaryota > Metazoa > Arthropoda > Insecta > Hymenoptera > Formicidae > Pseudomyrmex > Pseudomyrmex gracilis. Next base: position 71,188 of record NW_018020629.1, read on the forward strand.
GAAAATATTTTTACTTACGCAAGAGTGCAAAGAGGGACTGACGGAGCCTGCATGCGTTGCAATAATTAGATCCGCGTTCGCTGCGCGTAAGCGGGAAAAAGCTTACGCTTGGAAATGAATTTTTTTTTGTTTTAGAGTTAATTTTTTTTTTTTTTTTTGGCAAATACAACAAGTAATCGTGACTCTTAATTGTTTTACAATGCATTTAAAAGGAGCCCGATCTCCGAAGATAGAAATTTGTAAGAGCACTCAAGATTCCGAGGAATAAAATCGATTTGCAAAGATATGTTCTACGCAAGTAGTAGTAAAAGCGATAATTTTTCACAAAAACGAAATTCACAAAAAATTTAAAATTTTTTGAGAAACGAAAGAATAAAGATATTACACATAAAAAAAAAAAAAAAACATGTAAATTCGAAACTCGACAAATTTGCCGATGAAAATTATCTTAGCAATGTCAAGATAATAAATAAAAAGATAACTTTTGTTTTTTGCGAAACAATCGCGAATTATCTTTGAAAAACGATCTTCTGAAACGGCAAAAAAGAATTAAGAGATTCACGAGAGTTACGTGTGGTTTGTGTTGCGAGTTCGAAAAGAGATTTTGTAAATTCTTGAGGATAACCCGCGCGGAGGGTCCCGTGGGGCTCCGATAGATCTCACGCTGAATATACATATGTAACATACCGTCTAAAAATTTTCCGAGAACGCAGCCTCGTCTGAAGTTCAGCAATCCGTTATTATTTACAATAATTATTTATGCGTGTGTACAGATTAAAATGCTAACCGCCTCGCCTTAAAGCACGAACTGTGTGTGGTTGGCTGTTGACCTTAAAGTCGTGTTCGTGATGGACACAATAGGAGCTGTGGAGAGGCTCAAAGAGCGTTTAGTTTACTTTTTTTTTTGTTTTGTTTTGTTTTTTTGTGCATTGTACCGGAGTCTCCTCCACGTCTCCTAAATATGCTCCGTTTTTCTTTTTTTTTTTTTTACGAATAGGGACGACACGTACGATAACTTCGACAGTGTACCATTATATTACATTACATTATACTTTGAGCTCCGATAATGTTTTTTCTTTTTTTTTTTTTTTAAAGCTATGTGAACTGTATAGATAGAGACATACTTTACATGAAAGCATAGGTCCATTTAATCACGTAATGGACGATGACGCATCTTTTATTTATTTATTTATTTTTTTTTTTTTTTTTTGCACGCCTATGTACGATGAAGAGATTAACGACTAAACAACAACACCTGTTCTGTCTCTCTCTCTGTTCTCTCCCACGTTCTCTCGTCTATCTGACTGCTTGCTTGCTCGTTTCGACATTATTGCGGTGGCAATATAAGCTTCCATTTATAATGTTGTATATAAATACCACTTGTTGTTGATTCGTCGTAAAGACTTATACCTTAATATTTTCTTTCTCCAATGACCGTTTTGAAACAAAAGGAAAAACGCGTATTTACTTTACTTCCGGTAGAAGCGAAGCCGTGTGAAGATTATTAAAAAGTAATTGGAATTTATATCACATTTTAAAGATTTCTTACAAGTTGATAGTTTTTTTTTTTTTTGTTTTTTTTTTGTTTTTTGTTTTTTCACAAAGAGCGTTTCGAAAGTGGAATATTGTTATTATTATATCTTCGCGACGATCCAACATTACAATTTATCGCAGTGTTAGATCTATTGAACCACCCTTCTCTCTGAAAATAGTGACCTTTTAGAAAGCAAGAATTGATAGCTTGTGAATAGACTTCGTTTATAATATGTGATTTTTCTTGAAGATAAAAAGTAAAACTTCAAGCTATAAAAAATAGCAAGCGCGGCAGATCTAGCCACTTAAATTTACCTCCTCTGGAATTTTGATGAGAAAGATTATTTTCGAACTCTTTGTCACTTTAAATAAATATATAACTAAACCAAAGTAAAACCTAAGATAACTCGGACAATCTCTCTCGATGAGAAAACCGCGTTTAATCGAAAACATTTTTTCTCGATTTTTTTTTAAATAAATTTAATATTTATAAAAAAAACGCGTAACAACTTTAAAATTCACGGCAATATTTCAATATTGAAAGAAGTATTAATTAATACTTCCCCCTAATCTGTTGTCTTCTCGAATAAAATAATATTTCACTTATGACACGAACAATCAAGAAAAAAAAATGAATAAAAATAAATTACAAATCTCGTCGAGTCTCGCTATCGACTCCGCGGATGTATGATATAACCTTGTTTTTTTTTTTTTGGTTTTGTTTTTTCACACAATTATTGTAGAATGTCGCAAAATTCGAGTGCAAAAATATTATTTTAGCAAAGTTCTTGAAAAACTAAATAGTGGAATTGAACTCGAATTTTCCAACGCTCTGTACACGCACACTATATTATAATAGGATGTAATCGCGATAGGTATCTGTGGTGATATAACATTTATAACTCTAGCGGAAACGTGTACAACAGTATCATCGTCGGACTTTCTCTTATATACATATACACACCCCCAAATGCGATGGAAACGCCATATTTTTTTTTTTTCCCCCCGCCAGCAATTGATTCAGCTCCTAATCTCATAAATCTTCTTTTCTCAACGGCAAATCAGAAAGAGTTCGTAAATCACATCACATTTACGCTCTTTCATTCTTATTATCCTCATTGTGTGTTTCTGTTTTCTTTTTTCTCCTATTCACCCATTCTTTTTATATATCTCCCATTGTGAGACAAGCCCAAAGACAGCAGAGTGTAAAAAAAGGATGTGAGTCCCTGCATATATATAGCTGTTCGTATATATAATTCTTGTTATATCTTGGATTATACAAAAGGATCACCTAAATAAAGCTATGTAAATTCGGAGTTTTTGGACGCGTTATCTCGGAATGTGTGCACAGATTCATACTCCCCTCTGAACTCCATCTTTCGTGTTTTTGTTTTTTCTTTTTTTTGAATTTTTTTGTTTTTTTGTTTTTTATTTGAGTAGATTCCTCACATTTTTTTTTCGCTTACTTCCCTCTTTAAGAGCGAGGCGGAAGAGCGCTGGAATGCTCGCGTTTATTTCACAGTTTGTTTTTTTAAATGAGACGCGCATGGCAGTTTTTTTCTTCACTTCTCTTATTTCTTCGTCTCCCTTTTTTTTGTATTTCCTTCGTTTTACCCATTATCGTTATTAATATTAGTATCATTAACATTATTATTGTATCGGATATTCCGTGTGGTCAACGCGTTAAAAAAAAAATCAGGAATGAAGAAATGAGAATGAAGCATTTTGAGTTGTTGCAAAGTTCCGGCGTCTTTGTAAGAAATTGAATGTCCAAAAACTTTGGAAACTTGCACCACGTTCCTGGACTTTAGAATTCTCTCCGAACTGACACGGATGTGTCAATAACACTTTCTCAGTCTTAGATATTTTTTATTTCGCGGCTTCAAATTCGAGATTTTGTTTTTTTTCCTTTTTTTTTCTTTTTTTTTTTTTTAAATAGATCATCCTTCTTCGTGCGACCGGTTTGAGTGAGTAAAAATTTCTTTAGAATTTGAATTCCCGGGCTGTGAAGGAGAAATTATATCAGCCCTTTTAAAAACTGTAAATTCCTCGCGGGTTTTGCGAGCATAAAAGACTCGGCAAGAAGAAAGCTCAAAAAACTTTTGTCGTCTCACAAATTACCCTTTTCTGAGGAACTTTCAACAATCTCAATAGCTTTGTTACATATATATGTGTGTATGTGTGTATATATATATATATATATACTCTTGCTGAATGACATCAGAGACATGAACAAAACTTTGAAGCACATACACGCACGCACAGAAGTCTTGAACAGTGCGCGATCCCGGTTTGTCCGTTTAATAGTTGACGCGGAGAACGCCAAGGACTCGGTTGATCGCTAATGGTGGTGGCTCTCTCTTTCTTTCTTTCTTTTTCTCTTTCACTCTCTCCCTCTCTCTCTCTTTCTCTCGCTCTCTTTCTCTCTCTGGGCATTGGATAAGTCCGTGAGATATCCGACTCACTTTTTTTTCAATGGATTGTACTCTTAGAGAACTTGACTAGAGCTTGAAGCGGCTGCTAGCTTGAGTCACTCGAGATGGACGCGCGCGGCTGACGTTTGCCACGCCTTCGGGGGTGCGAGTGGTCCTAGCTGCTAGTAGAGGCGATGGGACTGACCGGGCTAAGAGGGCTGCGTGCGGAGTCCCTTAAAACACCAGTCAATGTTACCACCAGCTTACGGCTGCCAGCGTGGTCGCGGTGTTCGCCTAACCAGATACCCTGCCACGTGCCCAGTGCCAATTTACCATCAGTTATTGGGATACTTAACGAAGAACCCAAGAAACAAGCCTTTACGTGCGCTGGCTGTAAAACAATGAAAAAAAAATAAATAAATTAGTATAAACTTACATAAAGAAAAATTGATAATTAAAACGTTATATACATCGCATTACACGGACATTACTTTCTTACAAACCGGAATAAAAGGTTTTCGATTAAGAAAATAAACTACAAAAGCTTTCTTAACTTACCATGTCGTCAGGCCCTTCACAGCTATGTCTGTAATCTAAACCCTCAGGAACTATTTTGTTAAGCATCATTTCCATATCATCTCTTACATCTGGATCCCAGCTCTCATTTAACGCTAAACTAGCTGAGGTATGGAGAACTATAGAAAAGAAGTAATCTAGCATTTACTGTTCCACCACAAACAAGATTTCTCTTATTTACTTCTCTTATATATAAATACATGTATTATATGTACATATTTACATATATGTGATATTTAATACGTAATAAGAAAGTACACATCTCTTGGCAATAAGTGTAAAAAAAAACAGTGATTAACACTGATCTATCTTTGTCAAACTATTTGTGAAGCAAATGTGTGAATACACAGTCACCAAATTTATTTGATCTCATCAAACTGATTATTAACAATTGAGAAATATTTTTATCTAAATTGATCAAATTCACAAATACAAGATTACATGTGAATATAAGCGCAATTAATTTAATTTATTTTTAAATTAATATTAATCTAAACAAAACTTTCAAATAACGTTCACTTGGTTTTTAAAACATTCAGTTTCATACATTTTAAACATATTTGAAACACAGAATACACTGAAATATTGCATTGTGTCTAAACATACATTTTTTATCACTTGGAACTATATTTAGAACTGCACTACTGCACATAATCCATTCGGTGCAAAATTTATTTTGTTCATTCAAAATCACTACCAATTTCAATAAGTTGACACATAAAGTGTATTCCTGATTACGGGATTCGTTAGGTATTCAACGTGCCTCTGGTCAAATTTTTGTGAAATCTTTTTGGCACTTTTTATTTCCGAACAAGAGGTATTTAGGTTAAGCAGGTGAAACCGAGGCGAAACTTACTTTGAATATGGCAGAGACCGATAGAAAATTGGCAGAGCTCAGGGACCTGCCTGAGAATCTCCTCGGTGACTAAGTGAACACCCCGGTGTTGCGGCCTGAGATTAATTTTGGTCTGGAACCAGCCGGAACCGATCTGGATGCCGCGGTTAGAGGAGGCCATGGCTCTAATAACGTAGATGTGTGAACGCAGACGAAGAGAGGAGGAAAACAAGAACACGGCTTCTTGCGATGCTCTAATTTATTGGTGTTGTAGCACGCGGTGTAGCAGCGAAGTGGATTATCCCAAACAAGGCGCGCTGACGCTGGACCCTCGTTTAATAACGGCTAGAGGTAACCCATCATCGCGCACGCCGATCCGCTGAGAGCGCTCCAGCGATAACGAAAAGGTTAGGTTAGGTTAGGTTACGTTTGTGTGAGAGACATACACACACACACACATTCGTGCACACACAACATACGGAAAAAGCGAAATAAAGAGCAGGGAGGAACAGAGAGAGGGCAATGATTCAAGCACTCTTACGCGCACACAACACAAGCACGCAATGTACGTACACACGCGTACACGCGTAAGCGCGTACGGCGGCGGTGTGTAGTATATATATATATATATATATATTTTTCACGCTACGCACGCACGCACGCACGTACGCGTACACGCGTACGCGCGCGCAGCCGTCATCGGAACCGCCTCACACTACTGCGGCACTCACCTACACGCAAGCGTTCAACCGCGGCGAGCAAACGGTTGACGGGGCAGGGCCAGCAAAGAGCATCGCGAAGGATCTCAATCGCGCGAACAGGTTTTGTGACGGACGGCTTTACGGCGTGTTTAACGGCGACCGCGTGTGCGCCGTGCCTGCCGTGCGCTGGCCCCTTGCGAGCGGATTGCAAATGGCGGCGGCGCGCACGGCACCGCGACCACACCAATCGCACGCCGCGCATGATCGCGCGCATGCGCGCGTACATAGTTCGCACGCGCCGCAGGTGTGGACCAGCGCGTCCGTTTATTGCCGGCAATTAAATATTCAAACTTTCTTTACGATTTCAGTCAAATTTTGCGCAAACACGCGATGCGCAAACCACAAGCAACCGCGAAATCTCCGGAAGCGGCCGATCGTATCGGACGGTTTTTATGTGGAAATTTTGTGTGTTGCGATCACACAATTTTGTAGATCCGGTCTCTTAAGTCAAGAACACGCGCGGAAGAACTTGAGCGTTAAATAAATCAACCAATCACAGATCGGCGTTCAAAATCCATGAAATGGATTGGCCGCGTTCAACAGTTGAAACATCGCTCTGCGCTTATTGCCTATGAATTGGCAATAACTTTCATATCTACGATAGAGATATTTATAGAGGAGAATAGAAACCAACCACACACACAACTTCAGATCAAAGATGCCGACAAGGAGCGAATCTACCGTATCCTACACCGCGCCCGCGATCGAAGAGAAACTAGCAGCGAGTTTTGGAACAGGGTGTACACGCGTACACACGTTTCAGCGGTACGATAGTTTTCTGCTTTTAAAAAATGCAATATATAGTTCGTCACTCCGTGTTTTACGCCGAGAGATGTTTTTGCATTATTAAATCCTCTCTGTATTCTACTCAATGAAATATATACATAACTACATCGCGTATCGAAATTAATATTGAATCGGAGAAAATTCGATTTTCAATTTTAAACAAGGTGTCTCGCACACACACGCACACACACACACACTTATCTCGAGCACTCTCGAGTGACATAAACCTGCGAACGAAGAGAAGAAAAACGCTTAAATCCAAACATGAATGCGAATTTGCTGAGGCGTATAAAAAGCCAACTCAATGCGAAGCGTTACGTGATGAACGACGCGTGGCTGAGAGACTGTGTGGAATTTTTTATCGGTGGTAAAGCCGCCCACGAAGTACGTCGCGATTTATTTCTACTTTTTATTATTTTTACATAATTGTTTTAATCATCGATCATTTGTTATAAAAGAGATAACTTAAGAAAACTGTACGTCACTTTACCATACTTGAAATTTTATTTTCACAAATAATCAACCAAGTCTTGATTCTGAACTCTCTTGCTTGTGTGCTTGTGTTATTTTGTAGATGACGGACAGACATATCTTTGAATTTGTGGAAGGCCAGTGGCAATTGAGCGATCTGCGGGAGATCAGCAACGAGAACGGCTGTTTGCCGAAGAACCTAGCTCAGCAGGTTCACACCATATTGACCGGTACTTATATTCTTCAGGTGAGCATTGAGAAATTTTAATATTTCGCTGTGGCAACGTGTACCTTTCACTTTGATGATTCAGATATTGTACATGTGAAGATCATCCGGTGTGAGCATAGGTAGACAAGATGTACGATATAGCAAGTTCCAAGTACAAGCAGCTGTGCGAGATCCGCAAAGTGAACAGTGAAAACATAGAGGTGACGGAGAAAGAGAAGACCATGGAGTACGAGCCCAAAGCCAGAAGAATGATGCAATTCTGTCTCACCGATGGAGTGCAGGATGTCACGGCAATAGAATACAAGCCACTTGAACAAATGACCGTAAGATGTTTTCTGTATTTTGATTTTTTTCATTGAAGTTACCAAAGAAGTAAAACAACGACGTTCTATGAGCTGGTTTGCACACAGAGCACACTGCTTCCTGGCTATAAGATAATGATTATCGGTCCGGTCAGTTGTAGACGTGGCGTTATTCTTTTGGAAAATGGCAAATACAAAGAAGTTGGCGGAGAGGTGGAACCCTTGTTGAAACTGAATGCGTTGGAGAACGTCTTGGCTAGAGCCCTGTAAAGCTCAAATTATTCTGTTTTTAAATGTATATTATAATTTTTACATTTCGACAGTTCTTGTAATTTGTAATTTTTATTTTGTTGTTTAGAGGAGAAGCGGAAAATCCTGATCCTTATAACGACAATGGACCGCTTAGAATTCCGAATGCTCGCAATGCTCAAAGTGTAACGCAAGAGTCTAGTGGGGAACATTTCTTTGATGATGATTTCGAGAACACCGTCGACTTGGAAGCGGTTACGGTGATTGAGCGTCTGAGTCAGGAAAATAAAACTATTGTTGGCGGCACAAGTACACGCGATCAGAGACCACCTGAGCCACCCGCGGAAGAAGCGAGAGAGCCTATGGAAGAACTCTTGGAAGATATAGATTTCGAACCGTTAGAGGATTGGTTGGTATTACGGGTTAAAAAACATAAATCAGTTTCTTAATTCACTCTTATTGTACTTGTCTTTCGCTCATCCGCTTATTTAGGCCCAATGATCCTTCTACGAATTCCGTACCGGCACGAAGAGAAACCGAAATATGTGACACGAACGATGACATAATTATAGTCGAATCAACTTCCGCGCGCGATTTTCGCAACCAACGAACGCCTCTTCCAAATCCCGTTGCAAATAAAGCCGCTTCGGAATTTCCTGACGACGATTTTGACTTTGACGATTGCGAAATTACAGCATCAGAAGAGCCGCGAAGGTTTTGTTCATTCTTACATCTCATAACGCTTTCGCTTTGTGTTCGTGCGTATTTACTTGTCGCCGTCATATTTTAGACAACAAAGTGGAAACTCATCGAAGGATAAAATTGAAACATGCTTTAAGCTACCGATGCCTAAGCCAATGTCAGTGCCTAAGAGATCGATGAATCACGATACTCCGGTGGCAGTTAAGAAACAAATCTCTAGGAACATGTCGACTACTCAAAACAAACATCTTACGGTATCATATTTTTTAATTAAACAGATCTGTTTTTTTGTTTGTGATATTAAGGTCCACTGTATGTAATTTTTTATTTATTCAATTCCTTATTTTTCGTAAAGGGAACTTCTTCAGGAACAGTTGGACAAACGTTATTTAAACCGAGTACGCCCCAATTGCAAAAAAAAATTTGTGACAACTTGAGCGACGTGTTGCAAGAACCTATCACAGGAAAAATGTACAGGACAGTGAGAGGTCAAGTGAAAAAACATTCGACGTTATCGAAACAGGGTAAATGCTGGACGGTAACGGCACTGATCGCGGACAGTACTTCCAGTGTGGAAGTCTGTTTTGATTCCGAGGTAAAAACTATGCGAGAATACACAAATCTTTCTTAAGATCGTTAAAACATCTAATCTCGCTTGAATCGTATTGTTTTTAATTTTGTTTATAAATAAGATTGTTGGGTTTCCTCTAGATTCTGGAAAAATTTCTCGGATTTACGGTGCAAGAATTTTCGCAAAAGAAGAAACTCGCAAAATCAAATCCTCAGATACGCGACGAATTGCGACAGGTGAGTCGAATAAATTCGTGATAACAATCGATGTCTCTCTAAAGTTAAATCTCTCGTTTTTTTTTTTTTTTTTTTCAAATCTGTAAATTCTCTTTCAGAACTTACGCAAGGCGCAACATCAAATCGAGAATTTAGACGCGTTCTTGAAGTTGGAACTCGTTCAGGGTCAAATGCCGAAAGTGGTCGACATCACGCAATTGACGCAGCAGCAAAAAAGTCTCATGAAGACGCCGATATAAAAATTAGGTGAAATCGCGAAATGTACAAAGTATGTTAGTTTTAAGTTACTGTAACAAAAATATTTCTTTCTCATCTTTCAAGGATTCTCTTTAAAATGCTTCTTTATATTTTTATAATATTATTCTGTGAATAAACAATATAATTTAACAACTGACATAAAAACGATGCAATGTGTATCGCATGAAGATTTTCGCTTAAAAAAAAGCGACACCCAAAAGTTACTGTACGATCTTAACCGCTAATTTAATATTTTATACATATAAATATTTAATTTTAATACTTTTTAAATATTTTTTTTTTATCATAGAAATTGCACAAGAAATAATTTGTGTCCACCGACCGAATGAAATTACATTGTGAATCTCGATACGATCAAGTTTCAAAAACATCGACTAGTTAGAAAATATATTTTACTTGGTTTTCGTTATTGTGTTCATTCATTTTATTCAATTATTTTTGTTACAGTTTGTGTTCGGTAAAGTTTGTGTACGTGTGTGTGTGTGTGTGTGTGTGTGTGTGTTGTGTATATATATATATTCGATATATAAAGAAAAATTATTACTAAAAAAAAAAACAAAGTTCAGTTAACGAGAATTGGATGATCATAGCATTTTATTAACTGATACAATTGATCATCGCAGTGGTACATTTTCGTTTCAACTCATTTGTTTCCAATCGCTCGTTCTCTCTTCAAGTTCGCATCCACGCGATGTTCTTTCACACTCTTTCTCTCTCACTCACTCACTCATTCAAATGTAATAACAAGTACACTTCTCAGCTTCAATTAATATCGTTTTTTTTTTTTTTTTTTTTTTTTTTTTTTTTTTTACAATAGATCCTTAAGTTTATTTCACACTTTTTTTCCGTGATATAAAACTCATTTCAC
>NW_018020629.1:82053-110253 GCF_002006095.1 Pseudomyrmex gracilis
CACTCATTCAAATGTAATAACAAGTACACTTCTCATTTTAAATTATTTTTGTTTTTTTTTTTTTTTTTTTTTTTTTTTGTATTGTTACAATAGATCCTTAAGTTTATTGCACACTTTTTTTCCGTGATATAAAACTCATTTCACTTTTGCTTTCTTTTTTTTTTTCTTGCTTTTTCTCTCGTATACTCTCACATTTTCTCTCTCCCTTTCACTCGTTCTCCCTTTTTTTTTTTTTTTTTTTTTTTTGTGTTCTCACTCACTTCATACAAAATTAATCGTTGAAACACCGCACTGATGATTTCTGTCTATAAAGAGGGTCTGCAAATAAATTGTTTAAATAACAATAACTTAAATATAAATATCAACGCAATTATGTCTCGTGAGCTTCTACAATCATCAATATTGAACTTCTATTCTTTCTTTATCCTTGATTCTTTTCTTCTTCGTTCGATGAGCGCAACGACGATCGTCGTTCCTTGTCTAGTGGCATCAGAGAGTCCACCTTTTCGTTGATCTAACTAAGAAAGTTTAGTCCTTCGCGCTTAAATTAATCGTTCTCGCAATAATTTGTTTCTGTGGGAAACCCACATTATTTGACTGGTTTTTTTTTTGTTTTTTTTTTCTTTTTTTGTTTTTTTGTTTTTTGAGCCTTCGGGATACCGTGGAGCCCATGGATTTGCAGGTTGCCGAAAACGCGAGTTCTCAGAAAACACAGATACCGAAGACATGAGAGTCCTCAGAAACTTTTACGACCATAGATCCTTAGTATTATTTTGTTAAACATACAATCTCGGTAACTAAATTTTACATAATTTAGTCAATAAACTTAAAATTTCCAAAGTTTTGGAATCTTAAGTAATAAAAGCCACTGAAACTAAAGAGAGAGTGAGAGTCTAAATATCTTGAATTCTGATTAAGTTGAGATCATAAATTGATCACTGCTTTATTTGCTCAACACGTTTATGCCCAGCATTAATTTGTTACAAGGTTTTAATTGGATGTTGGACGCAATAATATGTTTTAACAAGTTAACTGAACTTGATATTTTCATTATTAAAATGTTTCGAATCCATAAATAAAACTGTACCGCAAATTTAACATTTTTGGTTCACTTCTTATTGAAGAGAAAGATGATTTTTAGAGAGATTTCTAAAGCGTTCAACCTCGAGTCTGATCTCTCGGAAGTTTCTCTCAATTTTTTCTCAATAATCTCGAAATTCTAATGTGATCTAACAATATTCCAATGTCGGATTTGAATTCGACGTGTCAAAAAATCACCTCTCTGTATCAATGAGCAAAAACAAAAACAGACGTTGTACAGTGTATAATTCGAGTTCTTGAATCTATATATTCGGAAATTTGTTGATTAATAAAAACTTGAATTTTTCCAAAAAAAAAAGCGTTGGAGAATTCGCAATAATATTCGCGAACTTCTGATGAGTCTTTTAGATCTTACAAATTTTCGGAACTCGAAAAATATATATATTATATATATATATATATATATATATATATATATATATATACGTCATCATATTATTCCTTGGGATCTATTATCATCATCATCCATTATTTTTTATTAACATTAATATTAATATTATTATTATTTGCGTACAGCCTGTAGGAAAATTTAATTGCGAAAGTTTTGAATTCCTGTTACCTCGGATCCATGGTTCGATAACGCTTCGAGTCCTCGTTAGCCACAGATTCTCGGTATTCTTGTATCTCTCGGGGCAGTCTCGCACGTAAGTTTTCGGATCTCACGGAGTATCCGTCAAAACTTTCGCACTGCTCACATTGTCCCGGCTTCTTCACAGAACGATGATGAGCTCTCAAGGAATTAGTTTTTGCGAGTGTGTGATGAGCGTCGTCGCGTCCGAATCTTCTTCGACTGGGACGATTCTCTGCAGTTCAACAGTACATGAGATGCGCAGATCGATCACCAAGACGGCAGCGATGTCCTTGAGATCATTGGATCACTTCTATTGATCGCAAATATCGCCGTATGTAAATCGCGTGGGAACTCTCACGGTTGCTGCCTTAGTACCATGTAATGTTGTGTGTTTGTTTGTTTGTTTGTGTGTGTGTGTATATAGGGTACGTATATGTAATATGTATGTGTGATCGGTCCGCGCACACACGGTATATTATTTTTTAATGCATAAAGCTGCTTCCAGTAACGGTGAAAAAAGCAGAGCTCTAACGGAAATTTGCCTACATGATCTTGTCGTTTCGACAACACAGCGCCTCCGACAGTTAACGTAGGTGTTTTTGTATAAGTGTGTACGTGGTGTTTTTTGAATGTATACGTGTTAGGAAAGGTGGTTTTGGTGGTTTACCAAAAGGTATAACCGCCCTCCGTTCCTCCTCCCAAGAACGAACCCTTCTTTTGCGACAAGGCGACGCTGTGGCCGGCCATTGCAGCCAGCTGAGCCGCATTTGCGGCCACTCCTGGTGGCGGCGGTGGCAGCACCGGTTGCGAGATGCCGTCAAATCGAGTACCGTCGAAACCATTCTGCGAAATACACGTCATCGCACAAATGTTTGGCGTTAAAATATTCAAGTAAAAAATAAAGAATGCTCTTTGTGCGATTATATTATACGTTATTAAAAACAAAACGATTGTTACTTGTGGTATTTATTTAAAAAAGTTATACGTCAGTACTTACAGGTACCATAATTGTGGGCCTAACAGGAGCCGGCTGCATAGCGGTTGCAGGATAATACGCTGTTGTCGCTAACGGCGGATAATATTGCAAAGGATATCCCGGTGGATAATATTGTAATGGATATCCCTGTCCGTACATTGGTTGATACATCTAAACACAGATCGAGGTTCATCGACAAACGACGTTCAAGCGAACATTTCTTTTATCTATGTTTTCGACAAAACAAAAATGAAGCACAGCGACTCACCATAGGATGCGTAAGAGTCTGATCGTACGTCGGCGGTGGCGGGCCTTGCGTCGCATATAACTGAGGTTGATTGGGAAATACTCCATAGGGTGCGGCGCCTGCAACTATGAGAAAACGTTATCGTTATCATTTGACAGTTAATGTATAAGCACATGCGATCACATTTAAGTTCTTATAATAGAACATACGAAAGACCGACTAACAGGCTTTCCGGATTTAAGAAAATTGGAAGACAGTCGCTTACCACCATAAGTCGGAGGTTGCGTCGGCGCGGGGACAAAGCCGGTCGGCGGATGCGGCGCCACCGGATACGCTGCAACACAAAGCGATGCGAAATGCAGATCTGTCAAATTTTTTGCAGGTCGCGAATGGCGTGTGTGTGTGTTCGATCTAAGCCAACATGGTACGTGGTACCACACCGCCAGAAAGGACGAGTGCCGGCGCGTCCCGTCCGCGTCTCGACGCGGTTTACAGGATGAGCGATCTTTTTCTTTTTCTTTTTTTTTTCTTTATCTTTTGTTTTGACAGATTGCAATCCCCGTTCGCGTCGAGCACGCGTAGAGCGCGTCGTTGAGAGACCGGAAACGCGGCTTGGACTGTCTTCTCCGATGCGCTTCCGAAGTAGTGCTGATCTCTAACCGATCTCTAAAACCGGGATCTCGATATTCCGTAAAGAACGGATTCAAATAGTCGGTGGCGCGCGACGCAAATGTTGCCGCTTACTTTTCAACGATCGGCACGAATTGTTTGCAACACTCGCTTTCCGTTTGAAAATAATCCAGAAAGCCTCGTCGCAACGGAGACAGATCGTCCAATGCGTCGCCGATCCCCAGTGGTACTCCCACACCCAAGTATATCTTACACATGACATACACCGTTTTGATCAAGGTACTATTCAAAGCTCAAACGATGTTAGTCACTAAATAATGGTGAAAAGAAATAACCGAAGATTCGCACCCGCTTGTCGCTCCCGGGGCGTTTTATCCCGAGGCTTTTTTTTTTTTCACGCCCGGGTTTTCCGCCGGGATGCACACAGACGGGTTTTTTTGATAAAAAACATTTATAAGATGATCAACCACTCTTCGTTCCGCGAAAGACGTCGATTCGATATTTTTTGTTACTTGTCTCGTTTGCAAAAAAAATTAGTCGTCAATATTACAACTAATATTCTTTTAATTATATATAAATTTTTTTTCCACGAGAGTTTTTTGACTGACTGTACGAGTCTTTCTCGCAGATTTCACGTCGTCTTTACGAACTTTAAATATGTGAACTTTCCTCTAAGACACATTTTTTGAAGACGCGAAATAAAGTAAATTTTCATAATTTTAGTAATTCTACAAATACATGTTACGTGAACTGAAACATTTCTCTTTGTAATAATACAAGTAATATGTGTCATACAACTTTCTGTTTAAAAAAATTATTGAGAAACAAATAAAAAGAAAAAAAAAACAAATTTGACATAAATCGAGAATTATTACGACTGAAGTTGAATTGAAATAAATTTCAACTTCGTCGCATTTAGCAGCAGAAATTTTCACATGTTACCTTTGTTCGAGAAGTTGATCACCTTAGGCCACACTCTATCGAGGATCCATTGAGATCGCTAATAATATATTATCCACATGAATGGATCCACGATAAGAGAGGTGAAACGAGTCATGCTTGAGAATACATCAAAATTACTTGTTTTTTTTTGTTTTTCAAATTAAAACTAGAGCAACACACTTTGAAACACGCAGAAATTTATATCGTCATTCTCTCTTCAAAAGTTTCCTTCAAAACATAATATTTTTCTTTGCTCAATTTTTTTGCATTTAGGAGAGATTATTCCCAAACAATGACTCGTCATTGAGCAACCTTTACGTCTAAAACTAAGATTTAATACGAAACCGATCTCAAAGCAAATAGCGTTACGCAATCAAGGTAAAAGCCAAATACATTCGTCTAAGAGGTCGAGCCTCGGGGATCCGAAGACGTGAAAAACCATCAACAAACACTTGCTCCGAATGAAATTCTCAAGGCACATTTGTTAACATCTCGAATCGTCGCAGGTGATTAGATGTTTTTTTGAGTTCGTATATCAAAATTTGATATTAATATTCTGTTCTCAATTAGAACTTCTGGATTTAAAACAATTTTTTAAATAGAATTTCACACAATAATTGTGTGTGTAAGTAATAATATTTTTGTGGACACTTCAACTATTTAACTTTTTCTTCATCTGAACCACTCGTTACTTGAACAGTTAAACGTTTAAAAAAAACTTTGCAATTGTTTCAGAAATATTTGAAACTCGCCAACTCGAATTATTTTTTATCAGTTTTAAACGCGTCACAATCTCGCTTGTTCACGTCCTGCGGTTGTTCGAAACGTTAACAATATTCGTTTATTTTATTTCCGATTCAATTGCTGCTTAACCCGCTATGTAATTCAATATACTTTTCAATTAATTTTCATTTTGACGTTTTTACACAAGTTTTTACACGTTTACATTTTTTTTTTTTTTTTTTTTTTTTTTTTTGAAGCGCTGCTGTCCGAAAGAAAGTGGACGTTTCCCGACGGGTTAAAGAGCACAAAAATGAAGAGAGAGCAGCGAATCCCGAGGCTCGGCTTTCGAGAAACAGAAAAACGACAAAACAGAGCTAAAATAAAGCCAGGAGGTAAGAAGGATAACGGTTGCTCCAAAGAGTGATGTTAAAAACAAGCCCAAGTAATCGGAAGGACTCGGTGATGCGAGAACGACACAATCTGTCTCAACATCAAAAATGTATCGGCAATAAATTATCAAACATCGTCAATCGATCATTTATCATTAAAAATATTATCATTATCATCGTCGTCGCCAATAAAATGACGAGACGCTTCGTTTTTTTTCTTTTTTCATTTCACAAATAAAAAAAAGAACAAAACCGAGAAGAGTCTCTACATCTTTCTCTTTTTTTTTTTTTTTTCTTTCTCGGGGCGGTGAATGTGTAATTTATACAATGAGTATAGTGGTACGATGATTATGTATATATATATATAGATATATATATAATATTTATATATATAAATATATATGCATATATAGCGAGATACGGGCTATATATACATATCGGGCTCCACACATTCAAAAAGTCGTGACAAGACTCAGCAAACCACAAATTTCTGCAAATATCCAGAAATAAAGGTTAAACATGATTAAAAGTTCCTCAGAATCGTGTATAATAAGTAATCTTTTTTTTTTTTTTCCATGACCGGCCGCGTCGCGACGTCGCGAGACGCTCGGCCACCTCTCTGTGTGTTTTTTTTCTTTCTCTAGCGCTTTTAGTTATCTAAAATCGCTCCGCGCACCACGCGCCGCCGCAACACGGAGGCCAATTGTCCCTCCTCCTCCTCTCTATGGTCTCGTGTCACAAACGCGAAGAGTAGAGAAACGCTCTACCGACGTTTCGCAAGATATTTGCTTCGCGCGTTATACGCACGCAATAAAACAAAAAGAACAAAAGTTTAGTTCGAGACGCGAGTTTACAAATTGAATTTTTCTCTCCAAAGAACATCAGATAGAAATCAAAACTCACGTTTTCCTTTCTTCTTTCGTCTCGTTTTTTCCTCAAAGATACGAACAACGTTTTTTGCGTTTCCAAAAATACCGCAATATTCATTTAAGTCGATTGAAGGAAGAAAGCCGTTTCGTTTCCAAAGTCGACGTTCGAAAAAAAAAAAAAAAAAAACAATGAATCGAACTCTTGAAAATTTCGCGAGACAGAGGAGGATATTTCTCGTCATCGTCCTCCAGACGTGTGTTGTTGCACACAGTGCAGCGGCGCCGGTGCTGGACGGACATGTTGTACTCTAACATAAACGTCAGCCCACACCAAATTGTCCATGATGTGACCGAAGGTTGGTCGAACAAGTGGAGACGAACTTATTCACACAGCTTTCGCACGAGCGAGCGCAACCCCGGATCAATCATCACAACGAGCGTTCACAATAATCGGATAATGCATAACTACAAGAACAACGCTCTCTTTCGAGAGAGAACGACAAAGTACACAAATTACTTAACGAAAAATATAAAAAAAGATACACCGCAATCAGCAAAATCTTCCAGAAAAACTAAAACAAAGATATATATACTCAAAAAGAGAGTGAATTTTTTCAGAGACGCAAAATATCATCGCACACGCAACATATCCGAAAGAAAAAAAAAAAAAAAAAACGAACGAATCCAGAAGAAAGTATGAGAAATTCACAGGTGTTCAGAAAAGTGTTGTCCAAGCACCGCGCGTGAAAAAAAATTCTCTAAATTTTGTTTAAGAAAAGAATGTGTGCTTTTTTTTTTCAACAAATCTCACATCTTTTTACGTACGCAATTACGAATCGACCGACACTCGCTCGCTAGGAACATATCGTTCGCATTATTACCGTTCGCTCGCTCTCCGGATGCTGGTCGAGTGCGTCCACCTGCGCGCGTTCGAGCAACCTCCGACAAATAATAAAAGTTATGTGTCTATATGTGCCACGGTGCAAACAATTATCGAATCAATCACAACTGATTGTAATATTAAGGCTAATACGGCTTAAATGGTAAAACTCGAAAAATCTGTTCCATTACTCGTTCCTCTCTCTCTCTCACACACTCGCACGCGCGCACACACACGCACACACTCTCTCTCTCACTCATTCTCCCTCTTTCTCTCACTTTCTCTCATCTCTCCACGGTTTTTTGTCCCTTAACGAGCAGTTCGACGCTATTTTTTATTTTTTTTTTCTATACTCTCTTTTTTTTTTCCTCGCTATCTCGGACACTTTCTTTCGACGACCCGTGTCAAAAAGACGGCCGTCGAAGAGGTCGGTCTTGTCATTCTGCCGGATAGCGATTCATCGAAATGCTTCCGTGGACAACCGGACGTGTTCTCAGCGCGAACAGAATTCACCCGGGAGCGTTTGAAGAAATTTCATTCTTTTTAAAATCGCGGTCGAAAAAGTTTGACGTTGAAGAAAATCCCGCGGACGGCGAAAAAAGATTTTCTTGGAAGAAAAAAAAAAAAAAAAAACGTCGTTTCCGTTCGTGTACAGTTCGCGAAGTTCCGATCTTGTTTACTCGCTCCCGGAATAATTTCCGAATCGTCACAGAGACCACTCTCCGTCCATTATCGACCAGCGTAATCAACAAACGCTACTTCGCTTAAGCTCACTATTAACAGTGTGTTACGATTACAAATTCTGTCAATCATGCGCATGCGGTCGCGATCAACGGAAGACGCTCGCGCGCGCGCGCGATTGTCAAGTCGACTTAAGAAACGAACCAATCAATGTGACGTGTACAATAACATTGCGGAGACGCAAATTGCACAACGCACGCAGTGTGCATTGCAGCGCGATAAAACATAAAAATAAAAATAATAAAAAAAAAAAAAACAACAAAAATACAGTGCCGGGTCTTCCGTTGATATGCGACATTGAATATATAACATGAAACTCTCTACGGTGATCACACAAAAAACCACTGCAATTTAAAATGACGAAATAATACCAGCTCGCGCGATTCCGCCTTCTTCGCGATCTTCAGATTCGAACGTGTGTGCGTGTGCGTTTGTGTATATATATATATATACATACACACACACACACATATATATATATATGTATACATGTGTATATCGTACACACATCCCGAAGAAAATGCAGAAACAACGACTTTACCGAAGCGAAATCGTGAGAACCGGTTGAGATGACATATCGAAAGAAAAAAGAACATGCACGATTATAGAAACAACAGTGGGACAGTGAGAGAGAGAACACACGATCAGCTGTATGTACATACGTACGTCTCATTTTTTTGTTTGTTTGTTTTTTTTGTTTGTTTGTTTACATACTCGCGATTCGGCGATCGCGTGCGTCCCTCACTGCCTCTGAAGGATCAGAGAAAAAAAACCATTTTGTTTTTCGAACATGCGAGCCGAAATAACAACACGTGGAAAGATTCGTATAGTTCGTACTTGCACGGAGGTCTACTGGGATGCTAAGGGTGAACGCAATTTCACACTTTTGATTTTTCTCCACCGCGCAGCCGCCTTATATCTCTCACTTTTCTCTCTCTTTTTCTCTCTCTCTCTCTCTCTTCCTTTTTCTTTCTGTCCTGAAGTAAATCGTAATTTAAACGAGCCGCAAGAACCTTGCGGCGTGAACGGTGTGAACGTGAGATTACGTTTTTTGTTTTTTTTTTTTGTTTTTTTTTTTTGCGATTTCGGTAGCTTTTGTGCGCGTTCGGCGGAAAATCGAAGCCATCCTCGTGAGCGATCGGCGCGACGCGTGTTTAAGCGCGTGCGCGCGCGCGCACACGAGGTCCCCTTCACCTACTACAAGTCTGTTAGCTTAAGAAATTTAATCGATAAGATCCGATTGCGCGCAAGCATAACGTCGCGCGTGCAACATTTTGTTCAAAGAAGCGCGACCCGGATGTCCGCCGAACGCAATACTCACACACATCGCTTTTTCTCATCAGCTACAAAACACTACTCTCGAGAAACTACCGAAAAAATAGATCTAAAGAGTCCACGCTACGATTATCGAAGAAGGAAATTTGAGATATCTATATGTATGTTCCGACTATGTATCACATCGTCTACGACGTGCAGCCGTGAGCCACAATTTCCTCGCGACGGCAAAGATTTTGCTACCGTTTTTTTAGAACACATTTTGCCGAATTTTCTCTAAAATTCCGTTGACTTTTTTTTTTTTTTTTTTTTTCATTGCTTTTGTTCTTTTTTTTTTTAATCTACCTTTTGGCGTCTTTTTCGGGGCGCGTCGCAGTCGCGCGCTGAATTTGTAATCCCGCGAGGAAACTTTTGGCCACGGTGAAAAAAGAGAAGCGACATGCAACTATATTTGTTAAAAGTGAGCTAGCAAATTTTCTATATAAATGAGATAAAAATATCGTTATAGAAAGGTACGCTTAGATATACAGCACGTGTCCACCCGCAAAAAGGCCCGCCGTGTCGGCGAGCGCGCGCGCGCGCGCACGTAATTTGCATTGAGACTTTGATCTTGTGCGAAACACGGGGGAAACAAATTATTGTGGCGAGAAGAGAACTGGAATAAAACTAATTTCACTCGATTGCTCGTAAATGTGTATCAACAGTTTGTATCAATTTGTGTATTTGTTTGTTTGTATTTTTTTTTTTAAATTTTTCTCGATTTAACTCCAATGCGGACAAAAAAAGTCCTCGTGAAAATACAAAAACTATTCAATTCCGATAATAAAACTGCAATTTATTGTTAGTTTCTCAATTGTTATTAAATTGTACCAATTGTGTATTTATAGAGATGTGTGTTTCTCTATGTGTGTGTGTGTATAAGTTGCACATGTGTACGCGCTGTATATTTCTCTCTCGGAGGAGAGAAATCGCGATTGCGTAAGGGGAGGACACAAAAAACTCTTGCACGCGCACGCGCGCGCGGACATGTCCGAGCGTATAGAATTATAACAAAGAAAAGAGAAAAGAAACAGAAACAGTGAATAAAAGCAGCCAGCCAATATCACGAAGTTTCCAGTATAAATATTAGTTATACACCCATATCAATACATTGCACACAGCCATATTGATTTGGATATATAGCGATTCGCGTCTCCGATTCCTATCAAAAAAATTTAGCGCTAAATTAGGCGCTAACGTGTCATGTGACATTTCTCCACGGCCGCGAAAAAGCGAACGGTGAACTGTTCGAAGAGACGAACAACTCTCGACGGCGCACGTGTGCGGCGCGCTCAAACATCAAAAACCCGAAAGATTTGTTTTTTTTTTTTTTTTTGTTCTCTTCCAAGTTTTGCGAAACCCGCGCAAGACTTCGGAGAGTGTGTGCGTGTGCGCGCGTGTGTATGTGTGACACTCACAAACACACACACACACACAGATTCAGAAGTCACGTAATTCTCGATTCGAACGTGACACGTTCCTTTGTTTTGAATCGGGACGCGCCTTTTGCATTCAATATTTTTATGCACGCTGAGGCTGCAGACGGGAAGGTCAGCGATTGCCTTTCTCCGGAATGTTTTGTCAAACTGTGTTTTCTCTGCGAGTAGATTTTCTTTCTTGAGCCCCGTTCACAATTCCTGGGTTGATCCCGAGAGATCTCGTGTTGCAAAAAAATTGCAATCTCGAACTTGGAGAAGACTCGTCACTTCAACCGACACAGATTTCGGGACATCTTGCTCGTATATACTCGACGCAAATCTAAATCGATCCTTTGATTGACTTTTGCGCGACGAGAAGATCCAGAAGATCCTCTCAGCCCAACTCCTCCACGATGATTAGGTGTCTCTTTTTACAAGCGAAACTTTTTTGCGGTCTTCCGATTTGCGAGAAAAATAGAAGCGCGACGACGTTATTGAAAAAAAACTCCAAAACCAAAAGAGTCGTTATTTCCAAACAGACTTGTTTTCTTAGTTTCAGGGCTCCCGGATCTGTTGGATCTCACCGCGTGAGCAGATAAGCAATCGGTTCCTCTCGCGTCACAGCCTCGGCGTACTACGGACGGTTTTTTTTTTTTTTTTTTACATATTAATATATATATATATAATATATAATATATATATGTGTGTATGTGTGTGTGTGTGTGTGTATACGTAATATATGTTGGTATATAAACACGTAGTGAGTTAAGGTAATATATAGAGTAAAGGTGAGGTTAGATACGTGGCTTAGGCTGCGCCGGTCTCCGGAGCTCCACCTACTGACTGGGATCAAATCGTCTTTGTAATGGTCCGCTGCAAACATATTGACAGCCAAATTGTAGGCGCTATCCCTCCGCTCTCAGCTGCTACACGGCACCCATAGGTATATAAACGGTAGCAGGCTCGCAGCAGTTATCATTACTGTATATATATATTACGGTATATATATGTATAATATATATATGTACTCTTCACTCAGTAATAAATCACTAACAATATTAATGATAAATATAAGCACGTAGACTCTCCCACTTACAGGCTAAGCTCTTTAACGTACAATCCTTACAACACTCTTGCCCCTTTCTCTCTCTCTTTATATATGTATATGGCAGAGGCACCTGCTTCGGGAGGACAGACCAGATTTGATAATGAAAATGTCGCACCGTCAAGGTCAAATTGTTCAAACTTTTTGCTCTTACGGCAAATTTTTTCCGTGAGGAGGATCGAAACTCTCGTGTGTGTGTGTGTTCAAGCGCGGCTGCTGTTCCACGGATGTCTCGGATCCTCTTTGCTCCGCGTCGTCGTATGTATGTGTGTGTGTATGTACGTGTGTGTGTGTGTGCGCTGAGGGAAATCGGGAATAAAACCGTACAAATGTATCCGAGACACCTCGAGAACGGCCCGGGCTGTGACCGAGAGGACACCCTGGGTGAAGACTCATTCGTTCGTTCGTTCGTTCGTTCGTTCATTCATTCATTCACTCGCTCACTCTCTCTCTCTCATCCCCCCTTTCTCTCTCTTTCTGTCTCTCTCGAGAAGCGCAGCTTCGATTTCGCAGTGTGTGTTTTTATCGGACGACGATGAAAAGCTACGTATGGAATCTCGTGAGGTCTTCGATTCTTAAGATCTATGCGCGCGTGTCTCTTAAAAACACGATACTTCGCGCATCATATGTCAGTTTTTTTTTTTTTTTTTTTTTTTTTTTTTTTTTTTTTTTTTTTTTTTTTTTTTTTNTTTTTTTTTTTTTTTTTGTAAAACCCAGCCTTCCTGCATCTGCAAAAAAACACGACTGAGCAATACTTGGAGAAATGACCTCCGGAGCCTCGCCGACGATGTGTCAAACGTCGCACGCGGGAAAATTGTCTCTTTTGCGAGAAAACCGCGCAAATTCATCACCCGAATCTCTCGAATTCGCGAGTTAGAATCTCGTATCTTGATCCTTGACACACACACGGACATTTTATCTAAGAGAAGCAATACGAAACGCGACGCATTGCGGATACCAATTTCAGTTTAGATTTGACATTCGTGGGGCGTTGCAACGCGGATATTTCACGTTCCATTCCGTGAACCAAAAACAAAACAACAGAAGAAATATAATTTTTTTTTTGATCGAATTACAAAAGAACCACGCTTGTGAGATAATTCAGGAATTGTACAAAAAAAAAAAAAAAAAAAAAATCTAAGAAAGAGAAGAAACCTAAGAGACAACAAATACTATCGATATTCAATAATTCGCTCCTCGGATATGTTCCAAAGAGAAAATCGATTCGCAAAAATCTCGAATTCCAAGAAAAGCTTGTTGGAGTGTCTCCGCGCGACACTGAATCCGCGAGCGTGGCGCGGCCAAATAATCTTTTGCGTGTATACAAAGATCAAGACGATCCGTGAAAATATCCGCGCTTGATTTGAAGAAGACGTCCGATGCGACGAGATGCGAGCGAAAAAATTCACATTCGCGTTTTCTCGAACGCGCGGCGAGACGGCGAGAATTTCCGCGAAAGCGGTTCGGAAAAAAATACGCAGAGTGTCGAAAATCGCGGCGCGGAGGAAGAAGATCATCCCCGGATATGGGATAACGAAATTTCCCCGGGGGAAGAAATTTCTCTCGGATTCTCTCGGCAACGAGCGGAAAAACGGACATTGCTCGGAAGTACGTGAAATAGTAACGTATAGGTAAACGAGATGAGATTCTCTCTTCCTCCATGGGCGAGAGAAACACAGAGGAGCGAGCAACTCTCCGGAGGCCATTTTGTGTTCCCAGCGCGCGATGCGCGCGGTATTGATTTGTCCTGTCAACCTTTAGGCCGGGCACTCGAGAACGGTCTGTGCCGGCGCCCGGGGTCCCCGACGTGCGAAAAATGGGAGAAAAACCGAGCGACACGACGCCGCGCGTCGCAAACGTCGCGCACCGAGGAGTCGCGTCGACGTAGACATCGACGTCGCCTTGGGCAACGACCGGGCGTCACGTCGAGTGACAAGTGGTGAGACACGGCTTATTTTAACGAGTGCGTGTGCGCGCGTATATGTGTATATGCGCGCGAGTGTGTACATATTAATGATACGTGTGATATGTATATGTGTGTGTATGTGTGTGTGTGTTGGGTATGCGACTGTTTCTCGCGTATACATGTATGTGTGCACGCGCGTCTGTATGCTGTAATTTCTCTCTCTCTCTCTTTCTTTCTTTCTCACTCACTCACTCGCTCGTTCGCTCGCTCGCTCTCTCGCTCCTTTGTCAGTGTACGTTTCACGCAACTAAAATGGTAACGCGCAATTACGGCGTATAGTTACCTTTCTTGTCGGTCATTATTGCTTACAGTTTCACAATTTTACTAAAAAAAAAAAGAAGTACGCGTTATTCCTAATTAAATCACCGAATTCGAGTCTTGCAACACTGCGAGCCGATGAGAACGGCTGTGACACTTAATAGACACTAGCGCCGTTTATTGAGCGTGCCTGTAGCAGTACGACAGCGCTGTGCGCCGCGCTCTTCTCCGTGCGCGCGCATCGGTCTGGCACGTTCTCGACCAATGGGAACCAATTCGAACCCTCGGCTACGGAAGTACGAACCGCCGCTGGGCCGCGTTCCAAAACTCCGCCCGTCGGATGTTGTTGCGTCTCGACCGACCAATCGGGAGACAAAGCTCAGGGACTTCCGTGTTTCCGATTGGTCTGTCGTGCGAGCGAGATTTTTCGAAAGTCGCAATCAGCGACAACTTCGGATTTGCTTCGATCACGCACGTATCCCGCGAATTGCCGGTCTGTATTTTCGTGTCTGTAACGAAGATTAACAGCGCCTCTGTCGGCAAAGTGGTAAAGTAACAAAGAAACATTGTCACAAAAGAAAGTTCGAGACACGCGTATTTGTTTTTTTTTTTATTTACAAAAACCATATCGTAATGACGCGTGTAAAGTTGGGAGAGAGAAAGAGAGAACTGGAAATAGCCACTTTACTAAAAAAAAAAAACAATCTTTCGTAGAGTAGATTTGTACACAACGTTTTATTTAAACATTTTATTGAATATAGACTAGCACAACAATATCATTAAGTTTAAATGATCAACTTACTCTGTTTTGCTTTTTGTTCAATCATCAAAGGAGCAAGCCAAGAGTGCGAACAATTTACTTCTTCTTTTATTCAATTTGGCATTGAGATTTATACTAATAAAAAAACGCACAAAAAAAAAAAAAAAAAAAAACATTGTGAGATATCTCAAAATATGTGTTACTATTCGTAGACGTATATCAACATTTGTAAGGCGGAATTCTATATCACAATTCGCTTCTTCAGAGAGCGAATCTCTTCATTTAGTAATTGGCACAGCGCTCTCGTAACGACGTTCTTTCGTCGTTCTGGCGCCCGTTTCCAACAACCTAAGAACCTCGTAATAGTTACGAAATTTTTTTCTAATTAGTTGCGCCTTCTTACGATCTTTGCCGAGATCAACGGTAGAACTCAGAATGAAGTGAATATCCCTGATGTGCTCCAGTTTAAAGAAAATAATTTTCCGTCTGTTTCGCGCAATGTCCTTGTCCAAGTGATTTAAATGCCGTCGTAGTTTTCTGTAATCCCGCAAAAGTTGCTCGATTATATCTAGGCACAGCCATCGAATTCTAGCGATACATTTGTCCGGCGCCTCGCCAGTTCCCGACTGGCAGACATTGGTCAGAGCTTCGACGTGAGAATCGCCGTCCAAATTCGCCAACACGAAGTTGAGCAAGTTCGGAATAGTTATGGGAACGGAAAACGGGAATACGGTGCTGTCCTCCTTTCTGAAAAATTACAAAAGTAATGATATTACGCGTATACACACAGTTTGATTGAAAAGATATTGACAAAACTGATGTTTAAAAAAAACAAAAAAAAAAAAAAAACCCATTCGTGACCGAACACATGCGCACCTCTTCGCAGGAAAGAATAAAATCGACGGAAAGCGATTCATGGTGTACTCCCATGGCAAATCGTTGTTGTCTCCGTTCACTCTCACGAAAATTAGATGATCCATATTGGACAAGTAATGCGCCACTGTTAAATACACGTACGATATAGCACTGCAAAATCCGCAGTAAGGGGAATGATACATCACTACAACGTCCTGTAGAAACAAAACTAATGTTATCGCATATATATAATATATATATATATGTATATATATATCGGTTTTCTACTACTAATTAAAATACACAATATTGACCTTGGACGGATCTAAGATCGTATCCAAAAATGTCTCGGTCGTTAGCTCCCTAACACGAATCTGCGAACGCGAAGTCACGTTATTGCTCCGATTGGACGATTTTTGCGTTTTGTTCTGTTGCAAATTTTCCGAACGCAATGTTCGTTCCAGCAGACCTTGCGTGTATTGGTTCACGAAATTAACGAGAGCGTCCTCGCTGAAATCGTGATGCATGACATATTGACTCTCCAGCTGCGAAAGAGCGGAGAAATTAAAAAAAAAAAATAAAAAAATAAATAATAAAAGTAACTGATGAAGACACACATGTCTCACGAAACTTACCGCCGAGTCCAAAATTACAACAGCGGTTTTGTTCTTCCACTTTGTTGTGTCAATCCCGAGATGTTGAGCGAAGTGAAAGTAATGCAAACTGTCGATAGCTATCAGAGCCAGCGTTTTGTTGGTCTTGCAAACGGAGTCTTTCAGACTGTTATTGAACCGGGCCGGCGAGTCCCGCGGGAACAACGGCTGATGGTAGTCATTTCCGGCTAACCATTTTCTGCAACGTTCCTTCAAAAAGTTTCTCCTCACCGTGCTCGCGGATCTCGTGTCTTCTTTTTTCCACAACAACATTTTGTACTCGGTACCGGTATGCAACCTGAGAGATCAACGGGGAATTATTACGCTGAACCGCTTCAAAACGTGTTTGGTTAAACCATAACACACGTATGTGACTAAAATTTACCTCTTCAATTCCGATTCCTTTTGTACTCTTATCGTTATATAATTTTTATTATAATAATAATTGGACATTCGTCTTTCGTGCTGTTTACTCCTGACGGAACTTGTAAACACATCGGTGTCTCTGCAAACACCGGCGAACTCTTTGTCACCAGCCAAGCAAATCTCCTTTTCAAATCTGTTCATTGTCTTTACGTTGCACAAGGAACATTTGTTCATTGCCACATTCGCGCAACAACTGTCGTTGATCCATTGCTGAATCGCTATACTGGCGACCATTTCCTTCACTTGCCCAGTGTTGGCTCTGGTCTCTTTCAGTAGATTCGCGCATTCCTGATTCTTAAACAAGTGACGAATCGTGGCTGTACGTCGATTCGCTTCTAGACCCGTTAGTATGTCCTTCCCTAACATATTATCCACACAGTTATAATATTGTAAGCCAATTTCTCTAATCTGGAGAACAGAACCATTTGTCAATAGAATTCGTGATGAAAGTTCGTTTCGAGAGTCTTAAAATTTTTTATCGGTAAAAAATTTATAAAATTATCCGAGACAAGATACGACATTTACATTTCGGACACGCACCAGATTGTAAATATAGTTCTCCGTGTGAAAAGGATTTCGTGGCGTGAAGAGAAACAACACCGGCCCGTCGCGCAGATACGGCGCGAGCGTAAACGCTTTGACGCCAGGAGGCTGTAGCCACATGGACGGCTGATGAATAGAACCGCTGATCCAATTCAGAATATTTTCGGAAGTCCACTCCTTGTCTTCCGGATAAGTCTGAATGTTTTTGTTTGTTTTTGTTCACACATCTTATCTTATTCGCATAAAACAAAAAAAACAAAAAACAAAAAAAAAAGAGATTTTCGCGCACTTACCAAAGATTCATTCCACATGAGCAATCTCGCCGATGGAAATCTGTAAACTCCGTGATGCAATTCGCTGGACGACGCGCTGGTCACTATGGCGAATGCCAGTTCTCTGTTCGGATCTTTTTCAAGCGATCTAATCGCGGTTCTGTAGAACTCCCTGTATCCGGGTGTTCTATTTAATCGTGTAAAATTGAAATATCCTACAACCACTGCCTGTAAGTTATCGACAAAAGTCTTCTCCTTGATTAAGAACAAAACTTGTGATCGCAACAGTTGGTTACTTTATTTTTTTAGTGCTAATTTGTTGGTTCGTTTTTTTGTTTTTGTTTGTGAAAAAAATTTACATTTCCAGGATTTGCACTTACATCGTGAGCGATCAACAATTCCCTCAATTCTTCCTTGTATGTTATTCTGACAATGGGATTTATAAGCGAGTCGAGAAAACGTATCATGTACGGCGCCGTGCGAATTCCTCTGTAGTCGATACCGGAGTCTCTGGATGGATACAGCATTAATATCGGATAACTGTGAATTTTATTGTACACGGCTCTGCACTCCGAATCGGGATGCCAACAATTGATAGCTGCGAAGAATACCTGAGGAACAGCACACACACACACACACACAGCGTGAGCGAGTTCGCGTTTGCACAAAAATGAAACATCTGTGAAATCTCTAAATTACGCATTCGTACTTGAGAATGATAAAATCGAGCTACGTTCTCGAATTCTTGGCGAAGGGTTTGGCTCTCGGCGTCCCAGGGCGCGTAATACATGACGAAGCTGAAATCAGCCTGCGTTATCCTATCGATCATCGCGTTCAAATGACCCTTGTAGAAGTCCAGCACTAGGGAACCCTGATCGAAGAATGGTCTCGCCGCTGGAGGCTTGGAAATTTTTGGAGGTCTGTTTGAAAATTTCAAGTGAGACCGCGTTAGTAAATACAATACACACACATATATATATATATATAAGTTTCTACGTGTGTTTATGTTAATTTGATGACAAAAAGCAAATCTTACGAGCTGTGTAGAGCAGCCAAGGCGGTAAAACTGAGTGCCAGAATAAAGCAGACACTTTCGTAGGACAACATTTTTGCCGCCAGTCGCTCCTCTATAGGTGGTCTTTCCTTGGCCACGTCGTTACTCGTCGATACGGACGTTGACGTTGACGTGACCTGACGCGGCAAATTATCGGCATTTCTCGGACCTGTCTCGCATTCCTCGCCGGACATCCGTCCAGCCATCGCCCGTCCACCGAAAATCACCGCATCGCCGATTTTCGCACAATTTCCTTCGCTTCGCAAAAATTTCTTCAATTTCTATACGATTAAAAACTTCCAGCAATTAACGGTCATTAATGGTCGACCGGCGGACGGATAGAACAGACAACTAGACCAACCACCGGAGCGCCCGGAGCGTATCCGCGACGGGAGTTGTGTTCTTCTTTATCAAAATCTTTTTGCACTGGCGCAAAGAATATTTACGCGCACCAATGCTCGTATCAGAGTACGGGATTCAAGAATTTGTGTGTTCAAATTCAACCAATCGCGACGCGGCAGATCGGATCACCTTCGGGTGAACTTTGCCGTGATTGGGTGAATTCCCAAGGGTGCGGTCGCACACGTGTGTTTCCGAGAAAAACAGAAAAGTACGGTGTAAGATCGATCTGTAAGATCGAAAATAAACCGATTCCCGGATACAAATCTCCGATCGTCCACCCGCGATTTGTTCGAATTGATTCGAACAATCATTGCGAACGAGACCTAAATTAGACCCTAAGTTTGCGCGTGTTTGTTGTTTCATTTGTCCGTGTGTGTTTCTCTGCCGCGCGCCGATTCAAGTGTCTCTGTTTCTCTTCATCGGAGCAGCTGATTGGCGGATAAATCGGATTGTCCCTCGACGGGACGAGAGGTAGCAGCAGCGGATGTTTCCGCGTTCGCTAAGGTGAGGCGCGTATTCTATGGTATAATGGAGTAGAAACGCGCAAACTGACAACGAAGCGCGACACAGCTCGGAGTGTGCGGACCGTGGGTTAACGTCGCCTAAGCCGGTCATAATCAATTCCGAATTGTCATCTGATTAACATCTGACTGAGCCCGGGCGCTCATCGACACGAGCGCTCGTATTGACGCGGCTGCCACGCGCGGTGCCGTTATGACGGATTCGCGTTTCGCCGCGCATCGTACGCGTTCCGGCGAGTCGTTTAACAGAAGCAGTCATCTCGCGATCCGAATATCCAGTCGGGAAATGGCAAGCCGGCATGCAAACGCGTAATCTCGACGTAATCTTGACATCTTTGCGGACAAAATGGTAGCTCGTCCTGGCCATGCACCGGGAGTTGATGCGTTTCCGCGTACGTGAGCCTACGGTACCGGGAGGCGGCACGGGCAGGACGGGGAGGTTTAGGCTACGATGAGTACTGACAGTCATGATCAGACGAAACCTTGCAAAACACCCGCGAGGAGCGAGGAAGAGAGCGCGTTCGACGGGAAACGAATTAAAAAAGAGCGCGGTGACATTTGTATGGAAAATGGCGACGTCGCCGCCGCCGCCGCCGCCGCCGCTGCCACCGCCGCCGCCTCCACCTCCACCTCCTCCGCAGCCTCCGCCACCACCTCCGCTGCTGCTGCTACTAACGTCGTCGAAAGACGACATCCACCGGCCGGCAGATTCACGTCGAACGGTTTCCACGGGGATGGTGATCCGCTGCAAGACTTTTTCGCAACTAAATTCGCGACCCTGGCTAATCACGGCGCTTCTTCCAAGCAGGAAAAGATTCGGATTATGATAGAAGATAGTATTAGGTTAAGTAAATTTTTCATTTCTTCCTAAGGAGGGAGGAGGGAAGAGTATTGACACAATAATCGTTTTATTAATTAACAATTAATATCGTACGATCTTAGATACCGCTCTTGTGCAATTACCGTTGTTGGAATAACGCTTGTGTAGTTTTGTTTAAAAATTTAAATACTCACCAGTTTTCACTTCAGATTTTTCTATCTATTTTATATATTGAAAATATGTATATTTAATAAATTAATGTTTGTAAGTTTTGAGAAAAATGATTTTATTGATCATACTCTTGCTTCGGGTATATATATGTCTTAAAACGGAATATAAGTTCTTTTTTTGTTTTTTTTCGTATTGTAGCGAGGAGTCCAGAGTTCGTGTGAACGAGATTTTTTCACGGATAGAACAACTGAAGATAGAGGAAAAGTTATTGTTGTACCTGAAATTTCCATTATTGCTGACGAATCCAAATGGGACCTTCGATCCGCTGAGACAGCCATTGAATCCGTTGGGAAATCGGTACGAAATTCATCAGACTATTATGTGGATTAAGACACATTTAGAGGAAGATCCTGATGTGTCTTTACCGAAGCAAGAGGTTTATGATGAATATAAGTGAGTATTTATGCGCCAAAAAAATTTAATGCATTTGGAGTAATACACTTGAAGTTTTTTTAATTTTTGTGCAACAATAAATTTATTGTCCCAACGTATTGGGATTGAGTTTTGTTCAGTGAAACTTCGCTTCCCTTTTGCCGCGGCACTTCGAACTTAATATAATTTAAATTTCTTAAATTTTCAGCATGTATTGCATAAGAAATTCGATGAAGCCATTGTCAACAGCGGATTTTGGAAAAGTGATGAAACAGGTATATCCACGAGTTCGCCCTCGCCGGTTGGGTACACGGGGCAATTCTCGATACTGCTATGCGGGTATGCGCAAGCGAATTAAATTGGATTCTCCGACACTGCCAAAGATATCTGGCCCTCAAACTGTGAGTAACAAAAATGCTTAACTTAATTTTAGTTTGTATTTTTCAAAACTCTTTTAAACTTTTACGTAAACAAATGAGAAGTTCACAGCGAGATGTTTATAAATTCAGGAGGAGCATCCGGAGGAAAACATCACTGAGGAAATGTTGGGTGCTGCATCTACTTTGATAAGAGAATGGGCAGAGAGCATATTGGGTTCGAAATTTCTAAATTTGAGTGCCTTAGCGCGGCATCTTGTTAATAATTTTCGTGTCGACACTCGATCTCTGGCTGCTGTGTGCATTCTATCCGCGTCGGATGAGCTTAACACTTCGTCCAGTAAAGGTGAGCGTATTGTCAAACTTTGTGAAAAATTTATATCTAACATTTCGAGATGATTGGTTTTTTAATTCTCGAGTATGTTGAATTGTCTAGAACCGGCCTCGGATCAGCCAACAACGCCTGCGAGCGGTAAGTCTGCTAAGCTCCGTGAAGCGCAGTTACAGTTGCAGCGCAAGCTTCAGCAACGTGAGCACATAAAAGATCAGAAGCATCGTCATCTCGACACAGTTACGCAGGTGCGCGATACATCAAACAAGATATTGGCATTTCTCGCGCTGTTTTTTTTTCTATGTATATGTGTAAAAATAACTTTGTTGTTTCACAGAACAAGGAGAAGATTGTAGATCAGCATAAAGAGAAGATCGGCAAGGGATGTAAGAAAGTCAAGTCCAATCAATCATCTCACACAGTGACGAACGCAACAGCGGCGATAAAAGCGGCCGCGCAAAACTCGCTGACAAAAATCAACTTGTCCGCTGTTGTCAACAATCGGCAAAAAAAAGTATCGAGAACTTGTAATCAACAACAGCAACAACAGCAACAACAGCAGCAGCAGCAGCAGCAGCAGCCTTGCAATGTCTCCCAGGAGTCTAACTGTGATAATCTAGTGGTACAATCGTGCGAGGGTGGACAGAGTAATAGCAACTCTAGAGTAACGATAAACGCGCAGCGCGATGTCAGAGGTAAAAATTCCAGGAAACGTGCCAATAATCCAATTATAACGCAGCAGCAGCAGGAACCTAGCCCCGAGAAACAAACGAAGCTTACAGAAGAGAATCCGGAGCATTCCAACGCTTTGCTACCCAAGGTGGCGTCCATTCAATGCGCCGGTAAGATATCGGTGATACTAACTGGTAATTCGAAATCTACCAAGTGCAAAACGGTCGAGACTTCGGACAGTCAGCTTATTAAAAACTGTGATATCAACTCGTCGAGGAGCGCTTCCGCAACGGCGGAAACGTCCTCAGGACTCCTCACGAGGGACCAGATTCGTCTCCTGCAGGATACACCGGTCTTCAAGGACGAAAAGCTTCGAAGTATCGACACCGATGATTTGAACGATTATTTGAACGGTGGGAACAATTCACAGGAGCAGGAAGAGGAACTGTTGCAGTATTTCCAGCAGAACAGCTCGTCCAGCTCCGACGTGGAAACCAATGTCGTCGGTTCCGATACCGAGCAGATCTCTCGATCGGACAAGGTGTCGCAGCTACGATTGATACTGCAACAGAATCTGAAGACATCCGTCGTAGCCACCGAGTCAACCCCAACGCCGGTCACTCGGCAAAACGTCGCTGTGGAGAAACGGGAATCTGCGCAGAAACATAATCTCATACTCCCGACGCTTCTTCATCATCCCAATACGGGCAGTACGCGTCGTCGCGTCAGTTTCGAAACAAATGTCGTCGAACACGCTCAAGAAGCACCAACGGCGAGCGTAACGAACACCGTGCCGCAAAGCCCGAACACACGGCGAAGAATATTCAATTTCACCCCGATCTCGCCCGGACCGCATTCTCCGATTAATGGCCGCGCGTCCAAATCGAATTCGGCGAACGCGAGTCCGTTCGTGTCGCCCCGTAACACACCAGTGCCAAGATCGCGCAGTAACCTGCAAGCTGGCAGTTCCAGATCTCGCGGCCAAAAGACGCTTTCTCGTTCGATTTCGTGCAGCGTGCCGTATACCATGAAAACAACGGACACTTTTATCGTACCGACATCAAGTGGAATAGAAACCGCGCGACACGTGTTGACAGTAGCAACGACCAAGTCTGCGGAGGTGAGATTTGAAATTTATTTGTGCTACATTTATATATTATATGTAACAAACACAATTTAATTTTATTTTCTCGTTATCGGCAATGTGTATAAGATTGATTTATTTTTCAATACAGGTTGTTTTGAAGGGACCACCGTGTGCCGCGTTTTTAGATTTGACTCCTCAAAAGCAACAATTGCTGATAAATTATCCGAGTCAAGAAAATTTACAAGAAATCAAGAACGTATATCAAAAAGATCAAACGCCCGCGCCTGATCAAGAGATTACGGAACTTCTTCACGCGGGTAGACACGTGAGCAACGAACAATTGTTCTACAGATCGCAGTCGGTGCCGTTGCACAGAATGGTCAATCCCGCGTCTTTGACGTCGCCGATTTCCACGCAACATTGCCTGTCGGCGGTGCACAGTCAGAGCTTCAATCCGTCAACGAGCAGTTCCGTAGCCCCTACTCCGGTACCGAGCGAATACAACGACTTCGGTCCCTCCATTGGACAAGAAAGCGCGTACTTGTTAGACGATCCAAATTTCATATCGGACGATCAGCAATTTCTGATGACGGACAAGGGGATCACATCCGAAAATATCAATAACATCCTGACCATGCTGGACGAAGAGGGTCAGTCGAGCTTGCAAATGCTGCCCGAACAATCCACGGAAGAGACGTTGAACAACACGATTGTCCTCGACGGTCTGCCGAATGCCAATTTGAATCTGTCGGAAGAAGATATACTGGACGCGTCGAACATTCTCGGTGACGCCAGTGGTACGCTACAGAAAATAATGCAGTCGCGTTCGTATCCGAATACACCGCTTCCGGCCGCGGTATCGGCGTACACGTCATCGTACACCGAGGACAGCAACGGCTCCAGATCGTATCCGTCGACGCCTCTGCACACGGTCCAGTCCCAGGAAGTATATCAGGATCCAGGCGAGTCGATATTGTCCAGTCCCATTCTCAATTCTCTCAGTTTGCAAAGCGACGCGTCGAACGTAGGCGCAACTGTCGACGGCGATATCGACCCGAGCGCCGCTACTTCCAGTCTCTGCAGAAACGTTGCCGATCTTCTGGGAGACGGTTTTCTCGGAGAAGCTGATCCGGAGAGTGACGATCTGGATCCTCTTGGTAATTTTGACGGCCTGCAAGATGTGGATTCGTTGACGCCACTGTTCAACGAAGTCACGGAGCCTAATCGTTAGAGACAGTTTACTTCGATCTATTTCGTAATATTCGCATTCGTACAGGGAGAAGTGTGATACGGCATAAAACTATTTGAGTCCGGTGGTTCTCAATCGTATTATCACGTGAGCCAGGGTTGTCCAAGTGTGGCGCAGCATCTACCATATATCCTATCACTAAGCTGGTTCTGGAATTTTGTTTTAGTGAGGTCCGCAAACAAAAAGATCGCATGCCGTGCTACCGATCCCGTCACTAATCATTCACACGAAACCTTTCCTCTAATTAAGCAGTTAATCACTTCTATTCATTCCTCTCTTGGATGTTCCCATATTGTATAATTTTTCAGTATTGATTTTGTTCAAAAGTTTTTCATCTCATCTTTTTTTTTTTTTTTTTTTAATAGAAGAATTGAAGAACTTGAAATTGAAACCGTTTTTATACCGTAGCTACTCTGAGTCTTAAAAATGATTTGATGGAAGCCTTTCTTCGTATCGAAGGAGACAATTAAATTGCAAGACAATTAAACAGTATACTTCTATGGACAACCCTGTTACAGATCCATTTTTAGAGTAAAAGAGAGGAAAGAGGGTACTTATTATGATAGTTTTTATCTCATCACACGAATATTTTCGGAAAACTGACAAATATCGGAATTGATTGCGAACAGTTCCATAATAAGTACCGAAGTTAAAAGAGGGAGGTGTATAAATGTTTCTTTTTTTTTTTTTTTTTTAAATAAGCGCTAGGTATTATTCAGTTTTAAAATTTATAGAATATTTTGATAGATTTTCTGTATCTCTTTAGAAGTATAATTTGATCATTGCGATAGTTTCACGTAATTTTAATTATTTTTTACTACAGATATTATATGTGTACAGGTCTCTTATAAATTTTTTTTTTTTTTTTTTTTGTTTTCCAGCTTGTAGATTGTATTTATTTCAACTCGTAAATTATGTTTTAACTCGCAGTGTAACTTTATTTCCAGGCTGTATTATCAATGACTGTCGTTTTTTATCGCAATAAAAGGTGCTATCAAAATGCCCAACAAGCTTAGAGAAGTCGCGATTTTTTAAAGCATTTTAAATTGAAAATTATACGTTCTTAGAAATATATATAATATACATATATATATATATATATATATATATATATAGTACGTTATTATTAAAAAATGTCTGTTTTTTAAATGAAACTTGGTTTTATTGCTCAGTTGAAGTTTCACGCCCTTTTCGAAATGCGACGGTTGCTACTTGTACTTTATTCGAAAGTCGCTTGCTACTTGTACTTTATTCGAGAATACATATATACAGTCAGTCTAAAAAGTCTCCATACTTCCAATATTTCAATCGTATGTAATTTTTTATCATAATATCAATTTCTATTTTGTGTAATTTTGACTTAAATTTGACTTTTAGTGTGTTAGACTCGTGACATCTGTAAAGTGTCAGCGCATGCGTACACATACTTTTGAGTCAGTGGAATTACTGATTATTTCAATTTACTTGTATTCACAGAGTCGCTGATATATATAATATCTTAACTATAATATTTATTAATTTCTTATTTGCTTATTTTTGCTGAACCAACCATCGACGTTGTGTTGGTTTCAGCAAGGCCTATCTTTCAATATTTTTGAATGTTTTAACACGTCATGTGTGTGTACATGTATACAAAAAATTTAAAACCTATATCGAAAGTAAACGCAGTACGGGAGACTTTTGGACTGAGCGTATACAGTCAATATTTTACATACAAACGTAGCTAGTAGTGATAATTCGCATATTTTAGTTCCTCAGTATTTCTATGAACTATTCTATAAACAGTAAAAAAAAAATGTGAGTTTGTATATTTTAGAATACTAAATTATTAATTTTTTTGTAATGTAAAAAGTTACATTGTCTTTTGTACATTCACAAAAGTATTTGACTTATATTAATTGTACTGTCTTTTAAAATCTGTTTGACAAACTATTCAATTCCGGAAACTTTTGCTGGGCCGCTCGTTTTCCGCGAACGAGCGTGTTCGCGAAAGTCTCGATTGAATAGTTTCAAGCTCGATTCTGTGTAATTTGTAATTGTTAATATTTTGTAAAAAAAAAAAAAAAACAACAAAACAAAACAAAACAAAACAGTTGTAACTCTCTGATACAGCTGTAAAACAATTGTATAAATCTACGAGAGAGTATACGTTATAAATACTTTGTGAGAGAGAAGAAGAAGCACTTTTTCTTTATTTCTATAATCCGAAAAGAAGAGGGAGAGAGCGATCAATGGTTTTTTTTTTTTTACATATTTAATTGCTCCAAACGCAGCCTAAATTGCCATCTTCTAGATAGAGGTGCGTCTAACGTACATAAGCTAAATAAATAACAAGAACATTTGTTTTCTTTTTCTTTTGAAGAACTATATAGGAAAAGGTTGAGAACCACGTGAACGTGACTTCATCAGAAAACGACGAAATACAAAAAAACGCACGACGACTTTGCTGGCTTTCGTAATTCCTTCGAAAATTGTTTGCGCAAAGTGAGCGAAACACACACACACACACATACACATACATATACAGGACTCTGGAACACAATCGCAGCAGGTGATCCCATTTGAAATAAAACGCTTGAAGACAGAGCTACTAGTAGGTGATTTTGAAAAAAAAAAAAAAAAAAAAACATTTCGCAAACCGACCATTTTGTCCAAATCTGGATTTCGAAAAACAAAAAACAGCGACACAAAATTTCCGCGATACGCCGAGAGAGATGAGAAGTTTTTTTTATCGAAATCGTTTGGAACATTCGAACAAACTTTTTTGAAACGCAATTTTTCGAGAAAACGCGTCAAGTGTGTTTCACCCGTTCTCCGTCGTACAATTCAACTGCACACAAATTTCAAATAGGACAACCTGCTACATGATACACATTATATAGCGAGAGACGTGATAAACAAAAATCTTCGCGTGGAAAACCGACGCCGCTCGATTCGGGAGCGCGTGCGAACACACGTTTTTAGAATATTACGTATATTTACTAAACGCACAAGTAACTTTTAGGTAGAAATTACTCTTGGTACATATAATCGTATAACCTATATATATACATAATACATACATATATATATATATATATATATATATATATATAGTTTATATTTAAAATTCAAATTAGCTATAACCCCTCTGTCCTTCCCTCTGCGATCGTGCGTTCGAAAAAAAATACTCATGTTTTTAATAAAAAAAAAAAAACTAAAAAAAAAAAAAGAGAAAAAAAAGAAAGCCAGAAACTGATATTCGCATTACGACGAATGATTGAATACATTATTATTATTATAATAATAATAATATCAACGTTGATCACTTTTTGATCGCGGAGATGTGAACACTTGCTATTGTATGTACGATGTATGTATGTATATACAATGTATGTATGTATGCATCGGTTTGTGCGTGCGCGCGGCACGCACGCGAGTGATACATAAAAAAAAAAAAAAAAAA